>NW_027131046.1:0-20408 GCF_026122565.2 Emydura macquarii macquarii
AATGTTTCCTCTGAGAGCTCTGTGCGTACCTCAGCTTCCCTAGATGTTACTCATGTATTTCAGTGATGGGACCCGGGTGCGTGATCATTGCAGAGGCCACTAGAGGGAGACTGAACCTTCCCCAGCCTCAGGTCAGCAGACCTGGCCAGGACCCCCTGCCTTTCCTCAACCAGCTGCAACAGGTTGTGGCAGGCAGACACCATGAGGAGTGGCCACCTTGCCCGGGAAGGCGACAAAGGACTGGGAAGAGGCAAGGGGACAGGGCTGGGGGTGGCTGGCTGGAAGAGGCCAGTCCCCCACAGAGGACTGGAGCCAGGGGGTGTAGGGCCCAGGAGTATGGGTTCTCCAGCTGGTCACTGTGGGAATTTCTAATTAAGCTGCTAACAAAGTCTTTCCATGCTCTGATCCTGAGAACTAATAAACTCTTCTGACTCCCATGCTGGCTGTGAATTGCTTCTGACTGCAAAGCGGGTGCATGGCCCCTTTGGAGGCGTGTAGGAGCTCTCCAGGGTCACATCCAGGGGCACTCACAGGGGAAGCTCAGGCAGAGCAGGGGGGCTGAACCCATGAGGCCAGATTCAGGAGGCAGTTGCACGGGTGTATGGAGACCCGAGGGGCAGACTCAAGCACTAGAGTCCTGACTGGCTGTGTCCCAACTGGTTCCAGAGCCCTTTTCATGGGGAACTCTGTCACAGTGGCCTACTGGTTTGAGCAGAGAAGGTCTAGGTTTTTCTCTCCTCCTTGCTGCAGTTGTAAACCTGGACAAAACATTTGACGGCAAAAATGTCAGAAGGGTGTCAGTGACGACAAGGCTCTTGCAAATGCACACGTATGACACCAAATGGGTGTTTTTGTTTAAAATAACCCTGGGTGACTGCGACTCTGCACGGTCTCTGCCTCTTTGCACACCCTTCTAGACGCTCCATTGGCAAACACAACCAGCATTTGAAGTATATCCAAAGAAATTCTCTGATGAAATGAGATGTCGCTGGCTGGAGCCTACAATGAACTAAGCAGTCTCTACCACCATGGGCGCAGATTTTCCCATGTATTGTTCAGCCGCTTGTAAGACCTGCATGGCTTTTATAGCTTGAGAATAACTGGACGTGCACACTCAGAGTCACCTAGTATTGATTTCTGCTTTAATGCATGCTACTCCTAGGCTGGAGATATCTGGGATCAAGTCTTTTTCCAAGCATTGGGATTTTCAAAGGAGCCTAAGGCCCTAGGCCCTGATATCTGTTGTTCTTCAATTTATAGGACCTGTGTGACCTTCTATAGTTGAAAATTGACCAGACGTGTTAGAGCTGTCATCGTGGCTGTCTTGACAGAGTGAACCAAGGACCTCCATTAATAAAACCATAGACACCCATAGCTTGAGTGAAAGAACCAGGGATTTCTAGCTGAGGCTGTGACAGATAGATTGGGCACAAATGGGTATTCGTAAAATGCACTAACCAAATGACTTATACTACACAGAGACTAGTTGCTTTTGGTGAATACTTTATAGTTTAGTGCTATTCCAGGCACGGTGTGTACCATGAAGATCTTTTTCCAAGACAAAGATATAGTTATACGTTATGGGATTGTCAAAAAGGAACCTAAAATATTTAGGTACTAGTTCCTGTTATTAATCAATGGGTGCTGGGTGCCAAACTCCCTTAGGCTTCTTTACTACTGTCATCCAAGGACAATAAAACACCCATAATTCTAGTGTTGGGATACTTGACAAGGATCAAGTCCTCATAAAACCCAGCTGTCTATCAAAAATGGTGGGTGTGTGACAAAGCTTGACAATGGGTTTAACTGTTTTTCTTTTGTGGAGTGTTTCATCAGGTAAAGCTCCCAGCGTCAATGAGAGAGGAAAATCACACCAGAGTAAAGGAATTCATCCTTCTTTAATGCCTTGTGTCTCAGTATTTTCAGGTGTCCCTCTTCATACTCATCCTCTTCATGTATGTCCTGATGGTCATCGGTAATGTAGCCATCATCATTCTAGTCAGGACCCATTCATGCCTTGAAGCTAGGGTGACCAGATGTCCCGATTTTATAGGGACAGTCCCGATATTTGGGGTTTTGTCTTAGGGGCCAACCCCAGCCCAATTTTTCACACTTGCTATCTGATCACCCTACTTGAAGCCTCCATGTAATACTTCCTCTGCAACTTCGCCTTTCTGTAGATCCAGTTCACCACAGCCTCTGTCTCTAAGACTCTAGCCAATCTTGTGTCCCAAAGCAAGTTCATCTTCACCAGCTCCCTGCTGTAGATGTACTTTATCTTCTCCTTTGGCTGCACAAAATATTTCATCTTGGCTTGACTGTCATGGCCTATGATTTGCTATCTCGCCATTTGCTACCCATTGCATTATAACACTGTCACGAGCAGCACCTTCTATCCTCACCTAGCCCTTAGCTTTGGGGTTGGAAGTTCCTGGTTATTTTGATGATGGCAGTCCTGATCGCCAGATTGTCCTTCTACGTAGCTATAGCTATCATTAATTTTTTTAAAAACTCATATATTTTGTCTTCACTGTCATGTGGAACGTATTTCTCAACTAACTTCTTTAAAACTCTTGGGTGGAAGGAATCTATCTGTTTTATAGTTTTAGACTTCTACCCATCACTATTGTATCTCCCAGCACCTTTCTCGTAAAATTAGTGTTAATGGTGAAGTCCTGTGCAGATTCCACAGAGGTCTTCTGTCTTTCTGAGTTTGTTTCTGATTTTTGTTGTGGTTGTGCTGGTGGGCACTAGGGGATAGAAGAAGGGGCAATGTTATGACGGCCATTAGTATGGTAGAAAGGCTTTTCTAAATAGAGGGTTGTGTTGCATTTCCTTTAGACAATACTGGATATGCCTGATGTCTTTTGGGGATATGTTCTATAGCCAGAATCCCTGACAGAAATGGCTCCTTTCTCCCCTACTCTCACGTACTTTGTCCCAGGACTAGTGATCTGCAATGTCCCAAGGGAATGTCATGGTTCAAACATCAACAGTCAGTAACTGATATAACTGGGGCTTGATCCATTAATTCAGCCCTGCTGATTTAAAAAATTTTTGATGTTAATGGAATGACGCCATTTGGAAATCATTTGATCTCCCACGGATTGTATTTCACAAGACTTTCTACACCTCATTATTCTTCAGGACAATAATGAAAGCGTTTTAGCAGTGGTTTTACAATAGCATTCAGGATGTTGACAGTCTTGGTCAATTTCAATTAATACTGTGAAGAAGGCTTAATAAAAAGAGAAATGGTGGAGCCTTACCATATCATCACAACGTTCAGATGGGCAGAGCATCAGCCTTTGGCCAATGGTGTTCTCAGAATAGGGGAAATTATATAGATGTACGAAACGAGAGTTATCACACATGACCTAATGATGACAATGGCCAATATGACGAAAGCTGCTGTCTCAGTGATGAATGTGTCCATGCAAGAGAGGGACTATTCAGGAATTTATGTTGCAATAGAAAGGATGATGATAGGACCTACTACAATCTACTGTCATGACTTGTCTACAGTCCCCTTCCAAACCTGAGAATGGATCCCAAGTGCCCTACTTTGGACATTAAAGCCTAAAGTGGAGAAAAAGGAGGAGGGCGAGAAGAAGAAGATGAAATGTACATCAATTTCACATTTGTCCCGTGCCTTCAGATTATGCTTTTGTTGCACCAGATTTCACACGTGTAACTGATTGGAACTTGGAATTGAATCTATCCACTCTATTTTGGCTTGGTTGACTCTCTAGAACTAATGGGAATGTAAAGTAGTAAAAATTATATTTTCCCCCTTAAAGTCATGATTTATGACTCTGAGCAGATATGGGAGGAAGACCTGATGAGAGAAAAGGTTATGATTTTGCATCCTCACTTTTAAAACTAGATATTTGTAGATACTTTTAGAACTAGAGAGTGCCAATTGTTATTAGTGAAACAAGCAAGGACTTTGATTGTGTCATCTTTATTTTTTCTTAAATACATGGACACATTCAGATCCTAGTTAGACTTATAAAAATCTGTAGTGAGGATCATAAAAACAGTGAAAACATTCAGATGTCTTAGAAAACATGCTCACATTTGGGTGGGTTTGCCTAGTGGTGGTAACATTTTTGCACTGGAAAGACATTTTGGCATAAATGGAAAGTGGTAACATTTTGCACTGGAAAGAGTTGGCATAAAACCCCCAAGGAGCTGTTCTGTCATCTTAGATAGGAAATAACGAACATTATCTTAGAAACACAGGCAAAAATACTGCTAAACTAAAACAGTCTCCTTTAAATTTGAAAGGTGTCTCAGTTTCTAGTGATGGAGCTAGCCATGCAATATCCTGGTGATTGTTTTCCACAAGACTTTTGTCTGTCAAATGTATATTTTCCTATGTACTATGCTTATAAAAAATCTCTCTATAAAATGTCTCTCTCTCTTTTTCTCCAGTATTATCTATAGTTTTATAGTGGTTAGGATCTACAATAATTCTCCTTTAGCCAAGCTGAAATAACCTCCCTCAAAGCCATGTAATAAAAAACTATATACAAGTGTTCAAGGGAAAGAAGAATATCTCAATGCTTCACAAATTCCCTTGGGATTTAATCTCCAAAAAAACCTCACAGTCATGATTAGAATTTACAGAGTGTGTTGCTTGTAGAGACAGTGAAAGAGTTCCAGGAGCTAGATTCAGGGACAGTGATTTATATTCCCATGTGGCAAGTTTGTGAACTCACATATCTGCCTTCTTGCATTTCTTCCGTACTAAACTGATTATATCTCTACTCATTCTCTCTAACCATCAGAGAAGTGACATTCTGGATCAGCTGGGAGCAAACAACTTAGTGTGTTCTAAGAGAGACATTGACAAATATATGAGTGGGATTTTATGATGGGACTGTTGACTTAGCCATTTTCTTTTTTAATGAACATTTTCACTTGATTTTTTGTCAAAGTTTTAATGGAAAACGTTATAAAAATCATTACTGATTTTTTTTTCCATCTACAGAAATATAGAGAACTCCCCCAAACTTAGAACCTTTAAAAATGGAAATAAGTTTGAAAATTTGAAATTCTTCATTAGTTCAAAAAACAACCATCAACTTTGTTCATCATTCTGTATTTCCTGCATTTTGTGTTATTCTTTATTCTTTGTTCATCATTCTGTAATTCCTGTATTTCATATTATTATTTTTTTCCTGCTGTTTAATAAAGTTTCAGTCATCGAATCAGGGAACAGAAACAATGTCATGTGACTTGCCCAACCAATCATGCACGACAGATAATGAAAACTCTGCAGTTACTACACATTTAAAATTTTCAACTGCACTCAGAATTTTGCCCTATGTCACTGAGGTCTTCATCCTGCAGATGCTTTATGAACAATCTTATCTTATTTAGTGTGAGTAATCCCACTGAAGTCAGTTGGACTACTCAAAATAATAAAATCCAGCATATGAGTAATGATATCAGCACGGTCCTCAATGTGAATTGCTAAAATTAATGTCCATATAGGGACTGATCTAAAGCTCATTTACTTCAATTGCAAGATATTCATTCATTCCAATGGGCTGCGGAAGAGACCTCTGAAAAGCTCCTTAGGGCCAGATTTTCAAAAGTATTTTGGTTCCTAAAGTTGCAGATAAATGCTATGTGGAAATTTAAAAATGCCTAAGTAGGTTAGGTGCCTAACTCCCATAGAAATCAATGGGATTTTGGTACCTAAAGTGCTTTTGAAAATCCCACTGTGCGCCTATTTAGACACCTAAATACTTCAGCAAATCCAGCTCGTTGGAGTTTACATACAATAGACTTTCAATAAAACTTAGGGTCGTAGAAGCCAGATTGTTAATTGTATTTAGGTGCCATTCTGAATATTTAGGTTCCTAAATATCTTTGCAAATACCAAAGGTAACATGAGCATGGGCTGAAAACCAGGCCCAGTAAGATCTAAGCCGTTCAAAAATTCATGTCCCACTGAATACCTTCCAGAAAGCCTCCTTCACCTCTTTATTTCTCAGAGTGTAAATGAAGGGGTTCAACAGCGGAGTTACAATTGTGTTCAAAGTGCTGATGACCTTGTTCATTTCCATGAAGTTCTTTTTGGAAGGCCTGACATACAGGAAGACGGTGGAGCTGTACCAGATAATCACAACGGTAAGATGGGCTGAGCATGTGGAAAAGGCCTTTTGCCGGCCTTGGGCTGATGGGATCCTCAGTATGGTGGAGATGATGTAAATGTAGGAGACCACAGCAATCGAACACGATCCTAGGATGATGATGATCGAGATGATGAAAGCTGCCATCTCAATCACAGAAGTGTCTGTACAGGAGAGAATGAACAAGGAATCTATGCTACAGAAGAAGTGATTGATGATATGAGTGCTGCAGAAGGACAACCTGGCTATCAGATATGCCGGGATAGAAACAGCCAGGAAACCAGACACCCAGGAGCCAAGGGCAAGCTGAGTAGACAAGGTGCTGTTCATGATGGTATTATAGCGCAATGGGTAGCAAATGGCCAAATAACGGTCATAGGCCATGGCAGATAAGAGAATTTGTTCTGCGGAGCCCAAGGAGAAAATGAAGTACATCTGCAGGATGCAGCTAGTGAAGGAGATGGAGCTTTTCCCAAGGAAGACTGCAATTGTCTTGGGGACAGAGACCGTGGTGTATCAGATCTCCAGGAAGGAGAGGTTGCAGAGGAAGAAGTACATGGGGGTGTGGAGCCGTGGGTGACTGCTCACTAAGGCTATGATGGAGACATTCCCTAGGATTGTTAGGATATATATCACGGAAAACAGCACAACAAGATACATTCGGAAATACCAAGTGCCGGGAAAGTCCAGTAAGATGAACTCCTGCACACTGGTTTGGTTTTCTATTTCTGTACGAGTCATGAAGCCCATCTGCCAATACAAAAGATATCATTGGCAGCAGGCAGATAAAAATGCTGAACACACCAAGATGCTACACAACCTTGAACAACCACAAGCAGCATAGTAGCACCTTACTTCGTTGTGAAGCCTCTCAAAGGCCTTGTCTAGATGGAGAGTCAGTGCATGAGAAGCTGGTGTGTGAGTCTACAGTTCACTATGTGTCAGTTACAGCTCACAAAAAAGTTCCCACTGACCCACTCCTGTTTAAAGCACAGCGAATCAAAGCATACCAGGGAATATTTAGTGAGCAGGATCAAGATCCACATGGACAGTTAAGATATGCCTGCACTGTACAGTTCTTTTGGAGGGGTGTAGGTACATACACACCTTGCCCCCTATCATGGGTCTAAATTGCTGTGTAGAGGCACTGCTTAGGCAAGTGGAGTAAAGACAATGCTGAACTCTGTGGATATGTACTCGAGTAGGTACCCTATGCAGCTCTCTACTCACCTAACCATGACTCATCCTCCCGCAATGCTATTGTGTAGAGTCTCATTGCCTTCCTGCTGCAGGAATCTTTTGCTGCAGCGGGGAAAGGCTCCAGCAGTGTGGAGCTACCTGGGCCTTCTCCAGTGCCTCCCCATTGCTGCAGTCTTTCTCCACCACAGAGTAAGTCCTTTGCAGCAAAGAGCCACAGGAGCTTTTCTCCACTGCAGTGAACTACTCCAGCAGTGGGGAAAGGCTCTGGCATCTCCCTCCTGCTAGAGATTTCCTTGCTGCCTCTCCTCTGCCAGAGCCTTTCATTGCCGCGTGTCATTGCACATCTTAATGTGGACGCAGCTTCTTCTTCATTATAGTGCTTAGCTACACAAACCCTACACACTGCAGCAAGTGCTGTGCCGTGTAGATGTAGAGTTAGTGTGTGCTCTAGATTCACAGCCCAGCTTGCTGCGCACTCATTCTCCATTTACACAAACCACCGTACAGCAAAATAACACAAGCTTTGTTTCAACACACACACATACTTTTTAATCTTCCAGAAATGCTCAGCTGATTGCTAAGTATGGTGAGAAGCATCAACATTCCTGTAAGATTTATTTATTGTTAGGACAATTGACACATTTATCATTCAACTCATCTGCTTTAAAATGTTTGAAATCCCACGAGGTGCTGATACACATCTGAAGCTCCTGAAATACCTTTGCAAATCTGTCCCTGAGCAGCCTGATTCTCATTGAGCTTCTGTAGAATTTAGGTTCATAAATCACAAAAATTTCATCTGGGTGGATTCTTAGGTCCTGATGCAATTAGTGATCAAAGCGAGAACAAATGGAAAAGACTAATGCTACAGCTTGGTGGTTTGGGCACTTCCTAGGTCTGAGTCCATCCCCTGACTCAGCCAGAGCTGGGACTTCAGCATAACTCTACCATGACCCAGGTGAATGCTGAAACCACCTGGCTGTTGTGGGGACATCTCTTGCTCTCTTGTTTTTTTTCTGCCAATTTTTTTAAACATCTCATGTTCTTTCCATGTTGGCACAAAACAAAGTTGGAAACTGTTTTTTTCCCCTGGCAAACGGAATTCTTGTTTACCAGCCAGTCCGACTTGGGCCCTTTGGAAATCCCACCCCAAATTCTCAGGAAGAAGGACGTGACCTTTGAAATGAGAAATTATGTTTATTTGTTGTGTGTCTTCTGATAGAACCATAAGCTCCCAGCCAGAGTTGTGTCTCTATTGTGTTGGGCACTGCACAAACCAAGCAAACATGACCACCATCCCTACTCCCAAAAGCTTACAATCTAAAAGACAAGACAGACAAACAGGTAGGGACAAACTACAGATCAAAAGATTCCCAGAAATATGGTAAAATTGCTTTCCAATATCCCTTTCACATAACAGCCCCCCCTCTTCCACTCACCTCCCCTGGGCTCAGCTTTCAGACAAATCCATACAACCTGTGCTAGACCAGAACAGTAACCTACCTAGTTAGGAATCATGTTCTAAATACTGCCTAATGCCAAATGCTTAAGAAACAAGCTACAACACACCCTACTATTCTAGGTACTTCTTCCACTCTGTACAAAGGAGGTTGCTCCGTGAACTGAGATAGACATCAGCTTGTAGAAGAAAGAATAAGTGATTGATAGTTATTGCCGCCAGATATGTTCAAACATATCAGAGTTAGTGCACTAGAAGCTGGGCGGCTATCTTCCGTAATTTGAATTTATTCTTGCATAAATAACAATACTTAGCACTTGTGTAGCTCTTTTATCCACAAAGCAATATTGGCTGTTAATCCACACAACATCCTACACAGTAGAAGCCTGATTTAAGACTTTGGAGTGAATGGTTGACTAGGTCAGTACGATTGTTCCCATTTTACAAGGTGGGGAAACTAAAGCAGGAATGTGAACTGATCTGTTGGAATTACAAAGACAGTTGAGGATAGAACACAAGAGCTGCAATTCCTATTTCTGTGCATTGATCAGAAATAGGCATATCTATCTATCTATTCATCCATCCATCCATCCCCTTACACTCTATCTATCTATCTATCTATCTTTTTTTCTCATTTGCCTCAGGAAAGATATGATACCAGCAAAATCCACATTACAGCTATTTGAAAAGTTTCATCAGCACACTTGATTGATGGACACTGTCTTCTCGATGAAACAGAGATTTTTGCAAATAAATAAATAAATAAATAAAATAATTCTGGGACTTTTAAAAACAAGAACAAGAACAACAAGTTTCTAGTGAGGAAATAATAAAATATTTTGATTGAAATCTGAAAACGTGGTTTTGATTTGTTTTGTTTCTTTTCTGGCAAAAAAACTGAAAAAAGACAATTTTTGATAAAAAACATTTTAGTTTTTGTCCAAAATTTTGATGTGAAAACAATGGCTCTATTGGTTATACAATTTACAAAAATACTATTTTCTTTTTTCACCTTAGACTTTATCTTATATTTTAAAAGAGTGATGTGATATACTCAATACACTCATTCTTTCAGTACAGGTATGCTGACTCCTCAGTGAAGCAAAATTTTGAATGTCAATTTTCAGGTGGCTCACAGTGTCAAGAAATCCAGAAGGGTAGCCGTGTTAGTCTGTATACAGCAAAAACAATGAAGTTCTGTAGCACTTTAAAGACTAACAAATTTAATTTCTGCAGAAAGGATTGCAAGAAAGGCAATCCTATTTTTCAATATGGTTACTTTACACTATAATGCCAATATAGGCTGCATCTGGCTAGTGGGTCTAACTTCCTGTGTCTTCTGACAGAGCTTGTTAATATAAACTCCTTTCTTTCACCTCCTTTTCTCCCCAGATGATACGCTATAATATGGGTGCTGAAAAATGGGGCATTGTAAAGTGGTATATCTTCCTGTCCCCCCACCAAAATATATACCAAATAAAGGAATATTGCACCTTTACGCACATCATATGCACATCAAAGTCATTTTACACCATGTTTGCAGTATACAGGGATTTAAAATACGTGTGATAAGTATAATTCCCTGTAATTTTAAGCCCTGTTTTTACTGCCAGAGAGGAGCAAAATGTTGTTAGTATAAATGACACTTTGCCTATTAAAAAAACACGACTCAGGAAATTCTGTAGATTTTCACATCGGTGGGAATTTCTTTCCAGAATCATCCAACAGCCTTTACCCCTACCTACCTTGTTAATGCACTGCCGCTCAAATTGGCTGTCTGAGGAGGTTTGTTTTCTACTCTGCCTCCCCCACCTCCCCAGCACCCTGGGGATATCTGACCTCAACAGAATTTCACAGATTTCCCTAGAACCTGTCACACACTCTGCTGAGCCAGGCTGGTCTCCTGTCGATATCACAGTCCTGGCAGCCTGGAGACTATCAGTCTAGTCCTGGCTTTGCCAACCATTTGCTACACAGGGGAAACTATAGTGTGTTACTTAATCCTCCCCCTCCAACCTCACTTTCCCTACTGTAAAATAGTGGCAAATGCCAAAATTTGACCCCTTCCACTTGCTGGGCACAGACAAAAAGCTGGACAGGGGAAGCCACAGCAGTGAATTTTAGCAGTCCTACGAAACCAAAGAAATGACGGTTTATATACTTGAGACCATCATTGGTGTCATTTCCATATATACATATATAGAGCACTCCTGTCATAGAGGGAATTAAGCAGCGCCATGAACATGAGAGCATAAGAACAGCCATAGCAGCTCAGATCAATGGTCCATCTAGCCCAATATCCTGTCTTCAGACAGTGACCAATGGCAGGTGCTTCAGAAAGAATTAACAGAACAGGTCATTATCAAGTGATCCATCCCCTGTCATCAACTCCCAGCTTCTGGCAAACAGAGGCTAGGGGCACCCAGAGCATGGGGTTGTCACCCTGACCATTTTGACTCTTGCTTAGGGTAAAAATAATCATCATTTTTTTAAAGGCGCTTCATTATGTGCTCATGAAAATCATCCCCTTTAGCAACACAGCTGCTAAAAAGAAACTTCTCCTGTTAGCCAGGCAGCACCTGTTGCTCTCCAGGGACTTACAGGCCGACACACAGGTTGTTATGACCACAAGAGCCTTAATCAGCACTCTGAGGAATATTAGGGCCAGCTGAGATGCCCATTGCTGGGAGTTTTGTCAAACTTCTCAGGGAATTAAGGGCCAGTGGCAGAAACAAAGTCACTCCTGGTTGTAATGGGTCCCAGGATGGCCATTAGCATGGAAACGTTGCTGGGAAATGCAGGTCTTCGTGGCGGTCCCATCGGGGCTGATTAGAAAAGAAAGTCAGAGGCATGGATTAAAGTTAGACAAAGGAAGGGAGTGTTTGTTCCTATGTCAAGCACCCCCCTGATGTGTAAAGGAAAAAAGGTCAAACCAGTTATGCCAGCTGCTGTGAAAGGCTATCCCTTCATTCATAAATTCCACCAGAGTCCCCCTAGTGAGGGAATGTAATGGGGTGTGTGGATTGCAGTAAAGAAACTGGAGATCTCACTAGGTTAGCCAAGGCAGCAGGGCCCAGGCACAGCGAGTGAAAGGCAATTCCAGGTTTCTAGGCCTCCGTGACAGAGATCAGCCAACGTTCCTGGGTTGTGATGGCTTTGCCAGGATCCCCAGTTCTGCCTGTGTCCTCAGTCCTAACCCACAGACCCCTACTCACAAAACTCTTCCATCTCTGGGCTCACACACTGTCACAGATCCACAGGTCAGGTGCTCCTTGCCAACACCACTGGCTCAGAAATCGAGAGATGAACTCTTAAAAAGCAAGAGATTTGGGATATAAATCAGGAGTTGCTCTTTTTTTTCCCAGACATAAACCCATATAGTTATGTGGCCAGTGGATTTATAAACCTCACTAGTGGTTGATGTTACAGGTCAGAGCTCTTTACAAAAACTCTATTACAGCATCGGAAAACGCTTTATTAAAACACTTTTTTAAAAACATTCCTCCCCATCCCCACCACCTTTGCTGGACAGCTCGGCTTGAGGTTAGGATGACAGAGTCTCATTTCACAACAGGGCTGCCTTTTAATTTGTCGGAACCAAAGCTCTGGAGAACACTGGGCAACTTAACTAAGGGCAACCGAGTGAAATCTTGTGTAAGCAAACCGTGGTTACCTGAAGGAGTGTGTGTGGTGGAGGGAGTCTGGGGGGGGGAGGGGTTAGGCTCGGGGGTGTGTGGGGGGATAGACCTGGCCCTGGAAGTGAGGGGGTGAGGTCCTGGGGTGTGGGGGGCAGGCCAAGCCCTGGGGTGTAGGGGGTGGGACCCAAGAAGGGGGGTGTAGGAGCAGACCCGCGGTGTGTGGGGGTAGGACCCAGCATGGGGTGGGGGGTAGGACTCAGGCCCAGGGTGGGGATAGGTACTGTGGAGGAGGTTGTACAGGACAGGCCCGGGATGTGTGTGGGGAGGGTAGTCAGTGGCATGGGGGGCAAGACGCAGGCCCAGGGCGGAGGTGTGGTTAGGTACTGTGGAGGGGGTTGTAGAGGGTAGGCCTGGGGTGTGTGTGGGGGGGTTAGTCCGTGGCATGGGGGGGTAGGGCTCATGTCCAGGGTGGGGGTGGTGATAGGCCCTGCTGAGGGGGGTAGGACTCAGCATGGGGGGGGAGGATGCAGGCCTAGGGCAGGAGTCGGGTTAGGTACTGTGGAGGGGGCAGGCCTGGGGTGTGTGGGGGGTGTGTTAGTCCGTGGCAAGGGGGGGCAGGGTGCAGGTGCAGGGTGGGGGTGGTGATAGGCCTTGCTGAGGGGGGATGTAGGAGCAGGCCCAGGGTGTGGGGGGGTAGTCCCTGGTGTCAGGGGGCAGGGGGAAGGTCCATGGTTGGGGGGTTAGGCCCCGTGGAGGAGGCAGGCATGGTCCAGAATGGGGGGGGATGAGGCCTGAGTGGGGGAGGCAGGGCCAGGCCTGGCCCGGGGTGTTGGACTGGTTCCGGGGGCCATTCTGGGAGGAGGAGACAGAGCTCACCCTGGTGGGGCCGCCGTACTCGGGCAAACTGTGTGAATCTCACTAGCATTAAAAAAATCAATCCTGAGATCTGGGAGTTCAGTCAGGAGATCATGAGCGAGGCTTAATTTTCCTTTGAAATCACGTCTCTCGCAAACTGCTCTGGAATGGTTCCTGGGAGGACCCCTTCGGTGTGTTGGGGTCTCACTAGGGTAAGCCACGTGGCTTCCCTGTCTCGTGGGACCACACCTGGAAGCCTTCGGCATCTCTGCTTCACCCTGTGAGTGCCCAGCAGCAGATCCACCTGAGTTGGGCACCAAAGGGACATTTGCATCCCCAAGGGGAGCAACGCCCCCCCCCCCACCTTCCTTCATGTGCAGTGACTTTCAGCCAGAGCTTTAAACTAGCACAGCATAGCAAGTCCATAGTTAACACAGAGAATGGAAAAATACAGCTTGGTCCATCCGGGTCAGTCCCAGAGCCTGGAGCCCCCCTGTTATAAAATAAACAGCAGGATCTTATTCAGGGGGACAAGGCAACACACCACGTTTATTGTGAATACAAAGATTTCAAAAAGCAATTGCCTGCACACACACAAAGTTCTACAGAGATGGAGTACAGTTACCAGCCTCTGTTGCTCGTGTTAGTCCATTGGCCAAGTGGCTAAGACAGGAGGGAGGGAACAGGGGTCTGCCGGTGTGCACCGATGCCCCTGGAGGATGATTGTAGAACCAAACCCAAAGTCCTCATCTTTTCTCCCCTTTTTATAGGGGTGAGCTCTTATGCCACTCTATGGGTTCTGCTTCGTCATGCTGCATCTGTGTCCTGGTGTGATTATTAATCACCCATGTTTTGCAAGCATGACCCTTGTTTGTTTGTTTTTCATAGTTCATCTTTTTTTGGTCCTTTGAGATGGATCCCGGGGTCATCAGGGTAGGCAGTCTTCGGCCATCTGGGTCATAAAAGTTGTTACCTTCACTCCCATAAACATCCAAGCCAGACACCTTTCTCCATCACTCCCTGGTCTCACATACATACATCACTCATTCATCTATTCAGAACCTAATCTCTGAACATTTACTTAAAACGTGTAACTGGAAGACACAAGTGTCCTTCAGAAACAATAACATTTCTTTTTATCTAAACCATTCACTACTATTACAAAACACCCTCATTTCACACTGAATCTTTCTGTTTCAGAACATTTGCTGATGTTACTTTAAGCAGTGATCATAAAACACATGTACTTCAACAATAGCAACAGTTTCACAGGATGATCTTTGGGAACTTTACAAACAGGATATTCAATGACCAGATGTTAGTTTCGGACAAACAAATGGTGCTTTCATACAAACTTATCAATAATGAACAGATCACCCTACATGGCCAAAATGCAAAGCTGCACAGAGACTGCACTGGTGGTTTATCACGTATCAAAAGAATAAGGGTATTTCACATAGAATCAACATAACAGAATCAAGCTTTGGGCCTACACCCAGAGCCCTCTTGACTTCCAGTTTAGGAGCATCTCCCCTGTCACTTAACAACCCCACCTCGCCCCTCCCCTGTCCTTTGTTTTCCAGCTGGTCACACCTGGCTGGACCCCCCAGGGTCGGTTGTTGCTAGGTAGCAAATGTCCAGGCAATTGCAGTGGCCATTGTCTTCTCAAACTCTCCACGAGCATGGATGTCGGTCATCCCTATGTGTCTGCCTAGAGTAAACTGCCTTTTCCCACCCCCTGGTTAACCATGCACCACAGAGGGGAAACTGAGGCACGCACGCCATTCATCCAAAATATTCTGAAAAATGCCTGCTCTGTCACACTTGCACACAAACACGTATGCACACAGAGCTCTGCGAGTGACCCATCTGTCCTTCTGTCCCAGTCCTGGGCTCCCCCCAACACCTCTGCCAATGTTCTCTAGTCCTGACCTGCAGCCCCCTGCTATCCCAGCCCTGGGCTTTCTTCACAGTCCTATAATACCTCTCCTCTTCCTGACCCCAAACTACTTCTCAGCTCTGCCAGTACACCTCAATACTGAACTACAACCCCTCTGTCCTGGCTGCCCTGCCTCAAACCCACAATGCTGACAGATCCCCTGGATACTGACCATGTGCTAGTCACCTTTCTCCCTGCCCCTCTCACCAGCCCCTCCCCACACAGAACTCTCTCAATACACCACAACTGGGAACTGCAGCTCCCCCCTCCCTGGTATTCCAGCCCTGGGTGTGCCCACATGCAGCCCTGTCAGCGTGCTAGGCTGCCACACCAGCCTAGGAGGGTACGTCTACACTGCTTTTTAACAGCTGTGGCAACATGTCCTGGGCAACGAGTCCTGGGCTCAGCATATCTACTGTTATTACTGTTATTATAGCACATAAAGCACATATAGCACATAAAGGCAACGAGGCAGTCCTGGGATCACTACCAGCACATAAAGGCCTCACCCAAGATCAGGGTTCTATACATAGTACAGAAAGAGACCCCACCCTCCACCAACCAAAATAAAGAAGATGGACAAAGTGTGGGAGGGGAAACTGAGGCACTGAGTAGGGAGGTGCCTTGCTGAAGTTCACACTGCAGGTCCGTGGCAGATCCAGGAACAGAAACCAGGGCTCCCTACTCACATTTTAGGAGAAGGGAAAAGTTTCAAACTGGATGGTACCCTGGAATGAAAATTAATCAGCATGTTTATGTGATTACTATAGCAACTGCAGGTCCCAGTGAAGACCGAGGTCCCATTGTGCTCTGTGCGGTAGGAAAACGCAGTGGGAAACAGTCTATGCCCCCAAAGAGTAGCTAGAGAACATAGACCAAGTGTGGGAGATGTAAAGAAATTAGCTGTGCTCTCATGGGTATGATGGAGTCATTTAAACACAGGAGAAGTGATGGGGAAAGTCATGGATTCTTAGATTTGTGGGCCAGAAGGGACCGTTAGATCATCCTGTCTGAGCTCCTGTATATCACACAGATCATTAAACATCACCCAGATGCCCCTGTAATGAGATTTAAATTAGGCTAAAACTTTACAAGCCTCAGGAGACTGAGATGCTTCCCATGGTGCCCAGGCCTGGTAGGCACCTCACTACCACCTGACCCGAGCATGAGGAAGACTGTCTGTCCCCACCAGGGGTCAACTACTCGACTGCACTCACTGGGGGCACCACAAGCACTGCCCGATCAGCCTACGTGGGCTCCACTGTCCCTCTGCAGGTCTGCAAGAGACACACGCCAGCCCTAGAGTCCTCTGAGCAACCCCCTGAAGCATTCAGCCCCTGGAGCACCGGGCACTCACAGTATTCACATTGTCACTACAACTTCCTAGTTACAGCTTAGATCAACCACTCCACGTAACACGCAGCACTGAGATATGTTTATAGTGAACGCAAGTGAAAGTTTATTTAACAAAGCACACAGGTGTGAGTGATCTCAAGAAGAGATATTGGAAACAAAGAGTAACATATGAAATTAAATCATAATACACATTCTCGACCCTAGACTTACTTCACAAGATACCCTCATCCGTAATAAAGCATTGCTCTCCAGTGCTAGTCAATCAGGCAGGCTGTGATCCCTTTTTCATGGACAAACCACGCTGCCCACTTCTTCTCTCGGTGAAGGATTCCATGTGTCTCCTTGCATTTTCCTCCTGTGCCAGACTAATTCTTTGATCTTATGCATAAACAGGACACCCACTAGCTGTGTGTCCCTTCCTGCAGACTCTGTGATCCATTGTTCATGGCCATCAGCTGGGGCGTTTTCACTTGTGCTGCGGCACACAGTACACAATGACCTGAAAAGAACCTGTCCAAGGTATGTCACTTCCTGCTGATCTGCTTTAGCTTCAAGGCTTTAAGAACGTAATTTCCAGTATAAATACTAACTTCTTAAATGGTACCCATGCAAACATTTCACAATGTTTCCAGCCCCTAGATCAGTTGTTTGGCCCTCTTTTGAACTTCCTTAATTATTTCCACATCTCTCCTTAAGTGTGGGCATAAGAACATAAGAACGGCCACACTGGGTCAGACCAATGGTCCATCTAGCCCAGTTTCCTGTCTCCTGTCTTCCGACAGTGGCCAATGCCAGGTGCTTCAGAGAGAATGAACAGAACAGGCAATCATCAAGTGATCCATCGCCTGTCATCCACTCCCAGTTTCTGGCAAACAGATGTTGGGGACACTTCAGGACATGGGTTTGCATCCCTGACCATTCTGGCTAATAGCCACTAATGGAACTATCCTCCATGAACTTATCTAGTTCTTTTTTGAACCCTGTTATAGTTTTGTCCTTCTCAAAATCCTCTGGCAAGGAGTTCCACAGGTTGACTGCATGTTGGGTGAGGTATTCTTTCTATTTGTTTTAAACCTGCTGCCTATTAATTTCATTTGGTGACCCCTAGTTCTCGTGTTATTTGAGGGAATAAATAATTTCGGAGAATAAAGAGTTAAAAGCTGGACAAATGGTCAGGCCTAAGTTACAGGGAATGGGGTCAAGGCACGGGAAAACCTTGTTTCTGTTAATTGGTATGAATTCTAGTTAGAGTCTGTTATCTCTCTTCTTTTCCTCCCTTCCTGGCCATCTGCGCAGGGGACGAGACTGAGGCTAACTATCACCACTCCTGCACAACGCCTTTGGTGGGAACAGAGAATTATCTTCTTTCCCTCCCTTGCATATAGTATATTTTAAAAGATATTTGTAAGTTTCAAGGTAATGTGTCTGTGCTCTGTGCAATAATCCTGTAAACAACAAGCAGGGGCGGGTATAATTGTATTCATCGTGTAGTTGTTAATATTCATTGTATAGGTGTCAGTGTATAGGGGTCCATGGGGAGTTGCTGGAAATGTGTACATTTACAGACTGTTCTGGATAAAAGGATTGTAAAGTAATCGCCTCATTGCTGACTCGTGGCGTCGAGGTGGAACGAGCAGGAAATAAAGGTTCTGTCTCCCCAATCCACCCCCGGGACAACCTGTTTGGTTATTTCTAACACATAACATTTCCTTATTCACTTTTTCCACACCAGTCAAGATTTTATCGACCTCTATCATATCCCTTTAGTCGTCTCTTTTCCAAGCTGAAAGTCCCAATTTTTTAAATATCTCCTCACGTGAAAGCTGTTCCCTACCCCTAATCTTTTTTGTTGCCCTTTTCCAATTCTAATATATTTCTTTTGAGATGGGGTGACTAGATCTGCATACAGCATTCAAGATGTGGGTGTACCATGTCTTTCTAGAGAGGCATTATGATATTTTCTGTCTTATTATCTGTCCCTGGTTGATGATGGTCAAGCAGCGGAAGGACAGCTGGAGTACAAGTCCTGTATAGACCACGGAATTGGCCACCCCAGCTATCCATGCACCAGCAATTAACCCAACACAAACCCCTCTCCTCATGATGAGGTTGTAATGCAAAGGGTGGCAAATAGCAGCGTAGCGGTCGAAAGCCATGGCAGCAAGGACAGAGTTTCACTTCCCAGAGTCCAAGTGAAGAGACAGATCTGCGCAATGCAACCCAAGAAGGAAATGGTCTTCCTGTGCTCCAGAAGGTTGAGCAGCATTTTGGGGACAGACACTGAGATGGATAAAATATTTATCAAGGACAAGTTGATGAGCAAAAAATACATAGGGGTGTGGAGGCTGCTGTTGGAAGTAATCGTGAGGATAATGAGGATGTTTCCAGCTAGTGCTGCCATGTAGATGAAGGTGAATGCCACAAAGAGGAACATCTGGTGTTCAGGGTGGCTGGACAGACTCACCAAGCTGAATTCTGTGACAGAGGATTGGTTATTCATTCCTGAATCTCCACTACTCCACTTCTGTCAACATTAATCAATGCACTTGGTCAAATATTCAGCTGATGCAATGTAGTGTAGCTTTAATGAAACTCAGAAGGGGAAGGAAAAGCCGTTGATTCGCACTCGCTGTTGATCTGGTCAATTGACTCCAATGAAACTATGTCAGTTTACACCAGTGGGGGTTCTGGCTAATTGATTTCAATACCGTACACCGATTCATAACACTTGGGCAGCTGGCCCATTGACTTTGAAGGACCCAGCCTGAATCAAAACTAACTCCCGTGAAATTAATGGAATTTCACTAGTGTGAAGTCAGCAGAGGGGAGCTAAGAATGAGGCACATCACATCACAAATTTAAAAAGTAGCCACATCACAAGGAAGGGACTAAAGCAAGTTACAAGTAGCACTTTGTGGGACCTCTGGGAACATCTAGTCTGATCTCTTGTATATCACAGGCAACGGAACGTCCCCAAAATAATTCATTAAGCAAAACTTTTAGGGGAAAAAAAGTATTGATTTAAAAATTACCAGTGATGGAGAACCCACTCTGACTCCGGGTAAATTGTTCCTGTGTTTATTACCATCATTGTCCAAAAATTGCACCTTCTTTTCTTAGTTTTAAACCAGTGATTTCCATCCACGTCAGTGTGGAGTAATCCATGCTTTACGTCACGGTGAGTGAGAGGAATAGCAGGACCCATGTCACTGAGAAGGGTGAACAGCAATATTGTGTCTAGATAGGACAATTATAAGAGCTAGGGATATAAGCTAGGATTTTTGAGGAAGTCTAAGCAGTTAGGCCCCACATCCTTTTGGTAAGAAATCCCAGTATACACAAATTGACTCTACATCTATCTATCTATCTATCTATCTATCTAGGCCCATTCACATCTACCTTATATGCTAATTGTTATAAAATTTGCTGATGACTCCAAACTGAAAAGGGTTGCATGCACCTGGGAATGTTTAGAATTCATGCATCACTGGAATGTGCATTGCTTCTCTGGCCCATTTTGATTTGGGTCAGTTTCAACTAGCTTCTAATGAATCTTCATTCCATCCAGACAGGGAGTGAGACACTCACCTATGTCACTTAGGCTGCCCTGAGAGCAAGCATAACCCTTTTGCCCCCCAACATGGTAGTCATGAAACTTATAGGGGAAATGGAGGCATGCATAGTGCTCATAAAAATATTACAAAAATTCCCTCTTTGTCACAGCTATACTATCATGAGTATTATATGCAAGACATGAGAGGTCATTGTTCTGCTCTACTTGGCACTGTTACTGGATTTGAGCACCACACTTTAAG
>NW_027131047.1:0-2012 GCF_026122565.2 Emydura macquarii macquarii
GTGACACAGTGATACAGAGACAAGGGGCCATGGGACAAAAAGGGGGGTGAGCCAGATGCTTCACTTCCCAGAGAGAGGGCACGTGAATTTTCCCTTTTGTTCTGCCCTCTTATTCTGTCACTTGAGGGTGGCTCTTTGCCAGCGGTAACCATGAACCAGAGAGAAGGAGAGACAGAGGAAACATCTGTGCTCGTGCATGGGAAGGAGACAGAACCAGATCACCTTCCAGCTGCTGTCCCTGACGGCTGCAGACACCGCCAGTATTACTGCACCAGCAGAGACGCACGGTCACACAGAGACGGGGAGCCTGGGACAAAACGCGAAAGGGTAAACTTCCTAGGGACATTAAGGTCAATTAGAGACCGAGGGAGACAGCGGCCGAGATAGATGGATAGCTCCAGGTTAAAGAAGTGACTGAAACTCAAACCCCATTTGCAATCCCTCCCCCCTCTGCGGATATTCTAGTGGCACCAAATCTGAGCAAGATTCACTATGTATGAAACACAGATTAAAACATTGGGCCACATGGGGGCAGCCTGACTCCTAGCTTGGATGTGAGACTTTATTCCCTGTTACGAGCAGCCTGATTCTAAGGAGAGATAGAATCATAGAAGATGAGGGTTGAAAGGGACCTCAGGGGTCATCTAGTCCAACCACCTGCTCAAAGCAGGACCAGCCCAGAGTAAATCACCCCAGCCAGGGCTTTGTGAAGCCAGGCTTTAAAAACCTCTAAGGATGGATATTCCACCACCTCCCTAGGTAACCCATTCCAGTGCTTCACCACCCGCCTAGGGAAAACGTTTTTCCTAACATCAAACCTAGATCTCCCCCTGCAACTGGAGACCATTGCTCCTTTTTCTGTCATCTGCCACCACTGAGAACAGCCTAGCTCCATCCTCTTTGGAACCCCACTATCACATCCCCTCACTTTTCTCTTCTCTGTAGACTACACAAGCCCTGTTACACAACCTTCTCTCATAAGTCTTGGAGCTCCAGCCTCCTAATCATTTTCAGCACTTCGCTCTGCTAGAATCCTTCCAAGTTGTCCACATCCTTTCTGAAGTGGGGGGAGAGGGCCGGAGACCCAAACTTGGACACAATTAATTCAGATGTGGCCTCACCAGTGAGAAATAAAAGGGAATAATCACTCCCTAGATCTGCTGGCAATGCTCCTACTAATGCAGCCCAATATACTATTAGCCTTCTTGACAACCAGGGCACACTGCTGACTCATATCCAGCTTCTTGTCCACTGTAACTCCCAGGTCCTTTTCTGCAGAACTGCTACTTAGCCAGTTGTTCCCAGTAGCGTTGGAGGGATTCTTTCCTCCTAAATGACGGACTCTGCACTTGTCCTTCTTGAACTCCACCAGATTTCTTGGCCCAATCCTCCAATTTGTCTTGGTCACTCTGTATCATATCCCTATTCTCCAGCATGTCTTACACTCCACTCAGTTTACTGTCATCCACAAACTGACTGAGGGTGCAATCCAGCCCATCCTCCAGATCATTAATGAAGATGTTGAACCAAACTGGCCCTAGGATGGACCCATTGTTACTGGCTGCCAACTAGACAGTTGATCACTAACTGCTGAGCTCCGATGATCTAGCCAGCTTTTTATCCACCTGATAGTCCATTCATCCAGGCCGTACTACTTTAACTTGCTGCCAAGAATAGTGTGGGAGGGTGTATTAAAAGCTTTGCGAAAGTCAAGGTATATCATGTCCATCCCTTTCCCCACATCCATAGAGCCAGTCATCTCATCATAGGAGCCAATCAGGGTGGTCAGACATGACTTGCCCTTGGTGAATCCATGCTGTCTGTTCCTGATCACCTTCCTCTCCTCCAACTGCTTCAAAACGGATTCCTTGAGCACCTGCTCCATGCTAATTTCCAGAGGGTCTCAAAATCTCTTCTGAGATTCACAGACCATTTCTCATGCGCCTGGAGCTGCATTTGCTGTTGTGAGGCAGGTTTGTAGCAGGCTGGTCTCAGGCTGTGCTGTGGAATGA
>NW_027131048.1:0-1992 GCF_026122565.2 Emydura macquarii macquarii
CACTTTAGTCTTTAGAGTGCCGCGGAACCCTCGTTGCCGAAAACAATGTAGATGCTTCTACACTTTGAGCTTTTGTTATCAAAGCCAATATGGCAAAAACAACGAGGGTTCCGCGGCACTTTAGTCTTTAGAGTGCCGCGGAACCCTCGTTGCCGAGAACAATGTAGATGCTTCTACAATTTGAGCTTTTGTTATCAAAGCCAATATGGCAAAAACAACGAGGGTTCCGCGGCACCGTATTCTTTAGAGTGCCGCGGAACCCTCGTTGCCGAAAACAATGTAGATGCTTCTACACTTTGAGCTTTTGTTATCAAAGCCAATACGGCAAAAACAACGAGGGTTCCGCGGCACTCTAAAGACTTTAGTCTTTAGAGTGCCGTGAAACCCACGTTGCCGAAAACAATGTAGATGCTTCTACACTTTGAGCTTTTGTTATCAAAGCCAATATGGCAAAAACAACGAGGGTTCCGCGGCACTTTAGTCGTTTAGAGTGCCGCGGAGTAGATGCTTCTAAATTTTGAGCTTTTGTTATCAAGCCAATATTGCAAAAACAACGAGGGTTCCGTGGCACTCTAAAGACATTAGTCTATAGAGTTCCGCGGAACCCTCATTGCCGAAAACAATGTAGATGTTTCTACACTTTGAGCTCTTGTTATCAAAGCCAATATGGCAAAAACAACGAGGGTTCCGCGGCACTCTAAAGATACTAGTCTTTAAGTGCCGCGGAACCCTCATTGCCGAAAACAATATAGATGCTTCTACACTTTGAGCTTTTGTTATCAAAGCCAATATGGCAAAAAAAACGTGGGTTCGGCGACACTTTAGTCTTTAGAGTGCCGCGGAACCCACGTTGACGAGAACAATGTAGATGCTTCTACACTTTGAGCTTTTGTTATCAAAGCCAATCTGGCAAAAACATCGAGGGTTCCGCGGCACTTTAGTCTTTAGAGTGCCTCGGACCCTCGTTGCCGAGAACAATGTAGATGCTTCTACACTTTGAGCTTTTGTTATCAAAGCCAATATGGCAAAAACAACGAGGGTTCCGCAGCACTTTAGTCTTTAGAGTGCCGCGGAACCCTCGTTGCCGAAAACAATGTAGATGCTTCTACACTTTGAGCTTTTGTTATCAAAGCCAATATGGCAAAAACAACGAGGGTTCCGCGGCACTCTAAAGACTTTAGTCTATAGAGTGTCGCGGAACCCTCGTTGCCGAGAACAATGTAGATGCTTCTACCATTTGAGCTTTTGTTATCAAAGCCAATATGGCAAAAACAACGAGGGTTCCGCGGCACTTTAGTCTTTAGAGTGCTGCAGAACCCTCGTTGCCGAGAACAATGTAGATGCTTCTACACTTTGAGCTTTTGTTATCAAAGCCAATATGGCAAAAACAAAACTTTAGACGAGGAACCCTCGTTGCCGAGAACAATGTAGATGCTTCTACACTTTGAGCTTTTGTTATCAAGCCAATATGGCAAAAACAACGAGGGTTCTGCGGCACTTTAGTCTTTAGAGTGCCGCGGAACCCTCGTTGCCGAAAACAATGTAGATGCTTCTACACTTTGAGCTTTTGTAATCAAAGCCAATATGGCAAAAACAACCAGGGTTCCTCGCAATTCTAAAGACGTTAGTCTTTAGAGTGCCGCGGACCCTCGTTGCCGAGAACAATGTAGATGCTTCTACACTTTGAGCTTCTGTTATCAAAGCCAATATGGCAAAAATATGGCAAAAACAACGAGGAACCCTTCGAAAACAATGTAGATGCTTCTACACTTTGAGCTTTAGTCTTTAGAGTGCCGCGGAACCCTCGTTGCCGAAAACAATGTAGATGCTTCTACACTTTGAGCTCTTGTTATCAAAGCCAATATGGCAAAAACAACGAGGGTTCCGCGGCACTCTAAAGATACTAGTCTTTAAGTGCCGCGGAACCCTCGTTGCCGAGAACAATGTAGATGCTTTTACACTTTGAGCTTTTGTTCTCTAAGCCAATATGGC
>NW_027131049.1:0-2047 GCF_026122565.2 Emydura macquarii macquarii
TACCCTTCCATCAAATAGCTCACCTTAATTATCTCTCTCATTATCATATATGCTAATTACCTACACTGGGTTTCCACCCTTAACTACATTACATTCTCACTGTGATAATTGGGGTCGTCAAAACAACATCTGGGGCTAGAGGGGCACAGTAACAGTATGCCCCTTGGCAATGAAACAGTGTACCCCAGACGTTCCAGATAACTTTCTTGTTCCCATCACCGTTATCTATGTGCAGCTGCAAGCGATACAGTATCTGTGTTTGGTCTTGTTATGTGCCGTGCTGTGCAGATACTGAGACAGTGATGAGGTTATTCGGTCTCTGCCAACTGGCAGATGTCGTGCTACAGGGGTCGGAATAGCCAAGCAAGCCACTGAAGCTGTGCTCGGCCCGTCGGACAGTGGACAGCAACTCACGTTGCACTGGGCCCCAACAGCCTGCTGTGATTAAGCCACGTTTGCAGAAGTCAGGCTGTGGATCCTGGCACACGCAGAGAAACCGGCAAAGCCCTTCCACAGAAACGCCAGGGACAGGCACATTCCGGAGAAGTGGCGTCAGCACCTCCCGGTACCAGGACTGGTCGAAACTGACTCCCCAGAGATAAGGAGGCCAGGCCGACCCCTCTTTGAGATAAGGTCAGGAGGAGAAGGAGATGGGTGGAGGTGTTTTGATTGTACCATCCCGTGGGATCTTACCACCTCAGAGGGGACAAGGACACACGTCAGAGGGGACAACACACAACTTGTTTGTGTCAGTGTGTCACAGAGGGAGTGTCTTTGTCTGGCCTAGTGAGGAAGGGTGTATGTGGAGCAGGTATAGGGGGTTGTTATCGGGCGACATCAGCAATAAACCTGGCCGGTGCCTTCGTTACTGAAGCAGATCTCTGCTTTCCTTGGCAATGCAGTTCTGGTTCTCCGTATCGGCTGTTTGCGCAGAGCTGGGACAGCACACCGGGAGAGCACACCCGCGGGCAACATCTGACAACACTGGGGACCCCGAGTCCTGATTGGGTAAGTGAGCGAGCTGCCCTCTGTAGGAATCCCCACCTAAGATGGCAGCAGGCCAGGAGCTGGGAACTCATTTACGCCCTCCCGGCAACTCCCCTGAGCGTGATAGGGTGCGGACGTGCTGGATTCCCAGCAAAGGAGCCAGATGAATTATTGGTTGATAGCGGGGAAGACACATGCAATGGAATCTGGAAGGCTAGAGCAGAGACTGTAACCCGGGAAAACGAGTAAAAAGTGCACACAACACGTCACAAAATTGGTGGGACAAGTAACAGAAGCCAAGAGTTAAAAGAATGAAGGAAAGCAACAGAGCTCCCGCTCCCCCAGCAGGGCAGCAAGCTGTCCACCAGACATTTCACGTTGCAGCAAGCACAGGCCCAGAATGCAACACTGGGAACAGCTGTAAAGAATCTAGGGAAAGGAGAATCCCCGCCCCCTGTTATGAATATCTGTGGCCTACAGCAGGCTTCAAGCCGCTACCCTGCACGGGGATGGACATGCAAAACGGTGGCCCTAGCCCAATTAAAAAATGACACAGGGGCCACCGCATTGAAACCAACACGTATGGTAAGAGCCAGGTTGTGGTAAAACTGGAACCTGAGACCTAGACTGGGGCCTGTCAGAGCGGGACAAGTAAGTGCACAGGAGGGAGAAGGAAGACAAGACTTTCACTGGCTTGGTAAATCAGAGACAGGAAAAACCAGACAAATCCGTATAAAGCAGACACAGGAGAAGAAGGGAAGAGTTCACAGAGCACGTTAGAAGACAGGAGCTGTGATGTGATCACAGGGAACGAGAGAAAAGAATTGCAAAGTGCAAAACGGAGAGTGAGCATTTTAACACCTAAAACTGATGCATTAACACCTGGAGCTGCCCTCAAAAACAGTTAACTGCTGCAGACAGGGCGCCCCGGCAATCCATTGGGCATGCACAGCAAAGCAACAGACGCTGGGGGAGCCAATTCAGTTTTTGCAAGCTGAGATAATGACCCCCCACTCTCCTCTCAGAGCCAGGATAAAAACCAGGGGTGCAGTTTGCAGAC
>NW_027131050.1:0-1996 GCF_026122565.2 Emydura macquarii macquarii
CAGACCAAGTCGGCAGCAGCAAGGGCCGGGTTCTATATCTAGGGGTCCCTCTCAATGATACAACACCAAACTGGCTCGAGCCCCCACCCAGTCACCTGGGAAATTACACACTATCCCCTCGGCGCCCTCCAAAGGGCAATACTTCCCCTCTCGCAAGCACAGAGTCTGAGTGTAGAAAGAAACCTTTTAATAGCAAAACAGAGATAACACCGCACTGGTTTGGGAAACAGTGCGAACAGAGTTCATGAACTCAATGAGCCCAAACCCATCCCAGAGTACAGGGCGTGTCCTTCGCCTCTCCCTTCCTTCTTGCCCCTGTACTGACCGTTATAGTTGCAATATCCACCTCTCAGGTGTGACTCCGCCCCATCAGCTGCAACTGTCCAACACAGGCCTGTCCAGGCCCCCACTGCCGCTGTCTCCTATCGCCTGTGGGCCTCACTGAGTCCCCCACCGCTGGCAACGACCACGCCGATCTCCCACCGACTGCTGGCTGGGCTGGCACCGACTGTGCCTGGCCCCTCCGCCGACCGCCTTGGGCTGGCACCGACTGTGCCGGCCCCTCCGCCGACCGCCTTGGGCTGGCACCGACTGTGCCCGGCCCCCCTTGTTGACTGGGCTGGCACCGACTGTGCTAGCCTCCCACCAGAGTTGCCTGTTGCCCACTCAGCTCTGTTAGTGGTCAGGCAAAGTTCAGCTCTTAGTGATTTCAGCTCCTAATGATTTCAGCTCATAGGTAAACCTTCTACTGTCATACAGGAAATGTCCCTGCTTTCAAGAGACAAAAGACTCCAAGATGAGTCATTAAGTTTACCTTTTAACAATGGGAGGTGAGAGTCACTCCCTGCCTGGGTCAGCCCTTTCACTTGGCCCATGCCATCCCAATAGGAGACTCCTCCACCTCCCCCCCTTTTTCAGGCTGAAACATCGGCCTGCCACCCTTTGGGAGCTCTGTTTAGTTTAGGGTGAAGTGTTCTATCATAACAGACTAAGCACAGTTTTGCTGACATCTGTTCATACAATTGAAGGGCAACTTTTCATTACCCCAGCAGTTAACACAAATGTGGTTTGTAACCCAAACCCAGCCCTGCTAACCATTTCCCATTATGCTCCGCACCTAGGTAAATTATGCTAAGTACTTAATTGTACTCATGCAGATACAAAGCCCATGCAAATAATGTGCCCCCTTTACTCCGACACTCAGACCTGGCTTACACGGGGTTAGGATTACACTACAACACATTGATTATGGAGTTCCTGTCCATAGTATCACTAGAATCTGTCTCCATTTTTCCCCACTCTGACATGCACTAACTGCACTTTTTTTGTCATGCAGGCTGGGTATGGAAATTGTGCAATATTTGTCAAGATATTTGGCTGCAGAGCTGGATTAATCCTTTGTGATCTCGGTGACAAACATAGTTGTAGGCCCCCATGGGAAATGATTGTAAAAGACTGGAGATCACACAGAAGTTGTCTTTGACACAGCACACAGCTGTACAAGATTTAGTTCCAAGTTTAAGTTGCTGATGGAGGTAGCTGCCATTAGGGTACCAGCAATGGCAGCCCTGTTGTAAACAGAATACACACAAATGGACATAAAATAGAGAAATAGAGAAGTAGCCATGTGCAGTAGTTTGGTTTTTATTTACAATGATGAGAAATGTCCTCAGTTTTTTCATACCTTTGCAGCTGGAAATGTTCCAATTAAACTGGAGAAGTCTACAGAGTCTGCCAGCTGTGAGTGAATGGATTGAAAGGGCAAGACTAAGTCTTTCTTGAGAAATTGTAGCATGTAAAGGACTTTTTCTCCTTAAATGTGAAAGAGACCATTCACCACTGCAGTGTGGGACTGGGAATGCAAGATTAGTGCACAGGGCAGTGACAATATTTGAAAAGGGTGTTTCCAAATTATGTGTGTTCATTATTTTCAGCATTTACAGTGGTGTAGGCAGAGCTTGTGATAACGGCTTGGAGGCAAGTTGCTTTACAAGTG
>NW_027131051.1:0-2038 GCF_026122565.2 Emydura macquarii macquarii
AGCTCCAGCCCAACCCAAACCCAGCGGCAGCCAAGCCCAGCAACGGCACAGCTCCCGCCCACCTCCAACCATGCTCCAGCCCAGCCCCAGCCCATCCGAGCCCCACCACAACCCCAGCCCAGCTCAGCCCAGCCCCAAATCTAGAAAAGCCCCAGCCCAACTACAGCCCCGCTCCAGTCCAGACCCATGCCAGCCCCAGCTCCAGCCCCAGCTCCATCCCAGCTCCTGCCCAGCCACAATCCCAGTTCCTACCCCAGCTTCAGCTGATCTCCTGCCCCTTTCCAGCCCAGCCAAGCTACAGCCCAGCTACAGCCAATCCCAGATCCAGCCCAGCCCCATCCCATCTCCAGCCCCAGATTCAACCCCAGCTCGAGCCCAGCCCCAGCTCCAGCCCAGCCCCAGCTCAGCTCCAGCGGAGCCCCAGCCGCAGTTGCAACCCCAGCTCCAGCCCAGATACAAACCAGCTCCAGCCCAATTCCAGCACAGCTCTAACCCAGCTCCAACCCATCACCAGCCCAGCCCCAGCTCACCTCCAACCCTGCTCCAGCTGCAGCGCCACCCTCAGTTCCAACCCCAGCTCTAGCCCAGCTCCAACCCAGCTCCAGCCCAGGTCCAACCCAGTTCCAGCCCATTCCCAGCCCATCTCCAGCCCAGTTCCAACCCAGCCCCAGCTGAGCTACTGACCCGCTACAGCCCAGCCACAAACCCAGTTCCAGGCCCAGCTCCATCCTTACACCATCCTATCCACAGCCCCAGCTCCAGCCCCAGCTCGAGCCAGGCCCCAGCTCAAGCCTAGCCCAAGCTCAGCTCCTGCCCAGGTCCAAACCAGTTCCAGCCCATTCCCAGCCCATCTCCAGCCCAGGCCCAAACCATCCCCAGTCCCCGCTCCAGCCCCAGCTTGAGCCCAGCCCCAGCTCCAGCCCCAATCCCAGCCCTAGCCCATCTCCAGCCCCAGATCCAGCTCCAGATCCAGCCCCAGATCCAGCCCAGCCCCAGCTCCAGCGCAGCCCCAGCCTCAGTTCCTACACCAGCTCCAGCCGAGATCCAAACCAGCTCCAATCCTATTCCAGCTCAGCTCCAGCCCAG
Organism: Emydura macquarii macquarii; assembly: GCF_026122565.2. NCBI lineage: Eukaryota > Metazoa > Chordata > Testudines > Chelidae > Emydura > Emydura macquarii. Next base: position 1,087 of record NW_027131051.1, read on the forward strand.
CTCTAACCCAGCTCCAAATCAGCTCCAGCCAGCCCCAGCTCACCTACAGCCCAGCTCCAGCGCAGCCCCAGCCTCAGTTCCAACCCCAGCTCTAGCCCAGCTCCAACACAACTACAACCAAGCTCCAGGTCAGCCACAACCACACTTCCAGCCCCAGCTCCAGCTGAGCTCCAGCCCAGCCCCAGCCCCTGCTCCAGCCCCAGCTGGAGACCAGGCCCAGCTCCAACCGAGCCCCAGCTCAGCTCTGCCACGCTCCATCCCAGCCACAAACCGAGTTCCAGCCCCAGCTCCAGCCCGAGCTCGAGCCCAGACCCAGCTCTAGCCCATTCCCAGCTCAGCTCCTGCCCAGCTCCAGCGCAGCCCCAGCCTCAGTTCCAACCCCAGCTCCAGCGCAGCCCCAGCCTCAGTTCCAACCCCAGCTCCAGCCCAGCTCCAGTCCAATTCCAGCCCAGTCCCAGCTCAGCTCCAGCCCAGCTCCCGCCAAGCTCCAGCTCGAGCCCAGCCCTAGCCCCAGCTCCAGCGCAGCCCATATACAGCCAAACCCAGCTCCAGCCCAGCCCGAGCACGATTCCAGCCCAGCGCCATCCTGAATCCATCCTAGCCCATCTCCAACCCAGCTCGAGCCCAGCCCCATCTCCAGCCCAGCCCCAGCTCAGCTCCAGCCAAGCTCCAGCGCAGCCCCAGCCTCAGTTGCAACCCCAGCTCCAGCCAAGATCCAACCCAGCTCCAGCCCAAGCTCCAACTGAGCTCCTGCCCCGCTATATCCCAGCCACTAACCCATTACCAGCCCTAGCTCCAGCTGAGCTCCAGCCCAGCCCCAGCTAGAGCCCAGCCCCAGCTCCAGCCCCAGATCCAGCCCCAGATCCAGCTCAGCCCCAGCCCAGTTCCAGCACCAGCTCCATCTGAGCTCCTGCCCCGCTACATCCCAGCCACAAACACAGTTCCAGCCCCC
>NW_027131052.1:0-17500 GCF_026122565.2 Emydura macquarii macquarii
TTTTAATTTTAATTTTAATTTTAATTTTAATTTTAATTTTAATTTTAATTTTAATTTTAATTTTAATTTTAATTTTAATTTTAATTTTAATTTTAATTTTAATTTTAATTTTAATTTTAATTTTAATTTTAATTTTAATTTTAATTTTAATTTTAATTTTAATTTTAATTTTTTAATTTTAATTTTAATTTTAATTTTAATTTTAATTTTAATTTTAATTTTAATTTTAATTTTAATTTTAATTTTAATTTTAATTTTAATTTTAATTTTAATTTTAATTTTAATTTTAATTTTAATTTTAATTTTAATTTTAATTTTAATTTTAATTTTAATTTTAATTTTAATTTTAATTTTAATTTTAATTTTAATTTTAATTTTAATTTTAATTTTAATTTTAATTTTAATTTTAATTTTAATTTTAATTTTAATTTTAATTTTAATTTTAATTTTAATTTTAATTTTAATTTTAATTTTAATTTTAATTTTAATTTTAATTTTAATTTTAATTTTTTTAATTTTAATTTTAATTTTAATTTTAATTTTAATTTTAATTTTAATTTTAATTTTAATTTTAATTTTAATTTTAATTTTAATTTTAATTTTAATTTTAATTTTAATTTTAATTTTAATTTTAATTTTAATTTTAATTTTAATTTTAATTTTAATTTTAATTTTAATTTTAATTTTAATTTTAATTTTAATTTTAATTTTAATTTTAATTTTAATTTTAATTTTAATTTTAATTTTAATTTTAATTTTAATTTTAATTTTAATTTTAATTTTAATTTTAATTTTAATTTTAATTTTAATTTTAATTTTAATTTTAATTTTAATTTTAATTTTAATTTTAATTTTAATTTTAATTTTAATTTTAATTTTAATTTTAATTTTAATTTTAATTTTAATTTTAATTTTAATTTTAATTTTAATTTTTTTAATTTTAATTTTAATTTTAATTTTAATTTTAATTTTAATTTTAATTTTAATTTTAATTTTAATTTTAATTTTAATTTTAATTTTAATTTTAATTTTAATTTTAATTTTAATTTTAATTTTAATTTTAATTTTAATTTTAATTTTAATTTTAATTTTAATTTTAATTTTAATTTTAATTTTAATTTTAATTTTAATTTTAATTTTAATTTTAATTTTAATTTTAATTTTAATTTTAATTTTAATTTTAATTTTAATTTTAATTTTAATTTTAATTTTAATTTTAATTTTAATTTTAATTTTAATTTTAATTTTAATTTTAATTTTAATTTTAATTTTAATTTTAATTTTAATTTTAATTTTAATTTTAATTTTAATTTTAATTTTAATTTTAATTTTAATTTTAATTTTAATTTTAATTTTAATTTTAATTTTAATTTTAATTTTAATTTTAATTTTAATTTTAATTTTAATTTTAATTTTAATTTTAATTTTAATTTTAATTTTAATTTTAATTTTAATTTTAATTTTAATTTTAATTTTAATTTTAATTTTAATTTTAATTTTAATTTTAATTTTAATTTTAATTTTAATTTTAATTTTAATTTTAATTTTAATTTTAATTTTAATTTTAATTTTAATTTTAATTTTAATTTTAATTTTAATTTTAATTTTAATTTTAATTTTAATTTTAATTTTAATTTTAATTTTAATTTTAATTTTAATTTTAATTTTAATTTTAATTTTAATTTTAATTTTAATTTTAATTTTAATTTTAATTTTAATTTTAATTTTAATTTTAATTTTAATTTTAATTTTAATTTTAATTTTAATTTTAATTTTAATTTTAATTTTAATTTTAATTTTAATTTTAATTTTAATTTTAATTTTAATTTTAATTTTAATTTTAATTTTAATTTTAATTTTAATTTTAATTTTAATTTTAATTTTAATTTTAATTTTAATTTTAATTTTAATTTTAATTTTAATTTTAATTTTAATTTTAATTTTAATTTTAATTTTAATTTTAATTTTAATTTTAATTTTAATTTTAATTTTAATTTTAATTTTAATTTTAATTTTAATTTTAATTTTAATTTTAATTTTAATTTTAATTTTAATTTTAATTTTAATTTTAATTTTAATTTTAATTTTAATTTTAATTTTAATTTTAATTTTAATTTTAATTTTAATTTTAATTTTAATTTTAATTTTAATTTTAATTTTAATTTTAATTTTAATTTTAATTTTAATTTTAATTTTAATTTTAATTTTAATTTTAATTTTAATTTTAATTTTAATTTTAATTTTAATTTTAATTTTAATTTTAATTTTAATTTTAATTTTAATTTTAATTTTAATTTTAATTTTAATTTTAATTTTAATTTTAATTTTAATTTTAATTTTAATTTTAATTTTAATTTTAATTTTAATTTTAATTTTAATTTTAATTTTAATTTTAATTTTAATTTTAATTTTAATTTTAATTTTAATTTTAATTTTAATTTTAATTTTAATTTTAATTTTAATTTTAATTTTAATTTTAATTTTAATTTTAATTTTAATTTTAATTTTAATTTTAATTTTAATTTTAATTTTAATTTTAATTTTAATTTTAATTTTAATTTTAATTTTAATTTTAATTTTAATTTTAATTTTAATTTTAATTTTAATTTTAATTTTAATTTTAATTTTAATTTTAATTTTAATTTTAATTTTAATTTTAATTTTAATTTTAATTTTAATTTTAATTTTAATTTTAATTTTAATTTTAATTTTAATTTTAATTTTAATTTTAATTTTAATTTTAATTTTAATTTTAATTTTAATTTTAATTTTAATTTTAATTTTAATTTTAATTTTAATTTTAATTTTTTTTAATTTTAATTTTAATTTTAATTTTAATTTTAATTTTAATTTTAATTTTAATTTTAATTTTAATTTTAATTTTAATTTTAATTTTAATTTTAATTTTAATTTTAATTTTAATTTTAATTTTAATTTTAATTTTAATTTTAATTTTAATTTTAATTTTAATTTTAATTTTAATTTTAATTTTAATTTTAATTTTAATTTTAATTTTAATTTTAATTTTAATTTTAATTTTAATTTTAATTTTAATTTTAATTTTAATTTTAATTTTAATTTTAATTTTAATTTTAATTTTAATTTTAATTTTAATTTTAATTTTAATTTTAATTTTAATTTTAATTTTAATTTTAATTTTAATTTTAATTTTAATTTTAATTTTAATTTTAATTTTAATTTTAATTTTAATTTTAATTTTAATTTTAATTTTAATTTTAATTTTAATTTTAATTTTAATTTTAATTTTAATTTTAATTTTAATTTTAATTTTAATTTTAATTTTAATTTTAATTTTAATTTTAATTTTAATTTTAATTTTAATTTTAATTTTAATTTTAATTTTAATTTTAATTTTAATTTTAATTTTAATTTTAATTTTAATTTTAATTTTAATTTTAATTTTAATTTTAATTTTAATTTTAATTTTAATTTTAATTTTAATTTTAATTTTAATTTTAATTTTAATTTTAATTTTAATTTTTTTAATTTTAATTTTAATTTTAATTTTAATTTTAATTTTAATTTTAATTTTAATTTTAATTTTAATTTTAATTTTAATTTTAATTTTAATTTTAATTTTAATTTTAATTTTAATTTTAATTTTAATTTTAATTTTAATTTTAATTTTAATTTTAATTTTAATTTTAATTTTAATTTTAATTTTAATTTTAATTTTAATTTTAATTTTAATTTTAATTTTAATTTTAATTTTAATTTTAATTTTAATTTTAATTTTAATTTTAATTTTAATTTTAATTTTAATTTTAATTTTAATTTTAATTTTAATTTTAATTTTAATTTTAATTTTAATTTTAATTTTAATTTTAATTTTAATTTTAATTTTAATTTTAATTTTAATTTTAATTTTAATTTTAATTTTAATTTTAATTTTAATTTTAATTTTAATTTTAATTTTAATTTTAATTTTAATTTTAATTTTAATTTTAATTTTAATTTTAATTTTAATTTTAATTTTAATTTTAATTTTAATTTTAATTTTAATTTTAATTTTAATTTTAATTTTAATTTTAATTTTAATTTTAATTTTAATTTTAATTTTAATTTTAATTTTAATTTTAATTTTAATTTTAATTTTAATTTTAATTTTAATTTTAATTTTAATTTTAATTTTAATTTTAATTTTAATTTTAATTTTAATTTTAATTTTAATTTTAATTTTAATTTTAATTTTAATTTTAATTTTAATTTTAATTTTAATTTTAATTTTAATTTTAATTTTAATTTTAATTTTAATTTTAATTTTAATTTTAATTTTAATTTTAATTTTAATTTTAATTTTAATTTTAATTTTAATTTTAATTTTAATTTTAATTTTAATTTTAATTTTAATTTTAATTTTAATTTTAATTTTAATTTTAATTTTAATTTTAATTTTAATTTTAATTTTTTTAATTTTAATTTTAATTTTAATTTTAATTTTAATTTTAATTTTAATTTTAATTTTAATTTTAATTTTAATTTTAATTTTAATTTTAATTTTAATTTTAATTTTAATTTTAATTTTAATTTTAATTTTAATTTTAATTTTAATTTTAATTTTAATTTTAATTTTAATTTTAATTTTAATTTTAATTTTAATTTTAATTTTAATTTTAATTTTAATTTTAATTTTAATTTTAATTTTAATTTTAATTTTAATTTTAATTTTAATTTTAATTTTAATTTTAATTTTAATTTTAATTTTAATTTTAATTTTAATTTTAATTTTAATTTTAATTTTAATTTTAATTTTAATTTTAATTTTAATTTTAATTTTAATTTTAATTTTAATTTTAATTTTAATTTTAATTTTAATTTTAATTTTAATTTTAATTTTAATTTTAATTTTAATTTTAATTTTAATTTTAATTTTAATTTTAATTTTAATTTTAATTTTAATTTTAATTTTAATTTTAATTTTAATTTTAATTTTAATTTTAATTTTAATTTTAATTTTAATTTTAATTTTAATTTTAATTTTAATTTTAATTTTAATTTTAATTTTAATTTTAATTTTAATTTTAATTTTAATTTTAATTTTAATTTTAATTTTAATTTTAATTTTAATTTTAATTTTAATTTTAATTTTAATTTTAATTTTAATTTTAATTTTAATTTTAATTTTAATTTTAATTTTAATTTTAATTTTAATTTTAATTTTAATTTTAATTTTAATTTTAATTTTAATTTTAATTTTAATTTTAATTTTAATTTTAATTTTAATTTTAATTTTAATTTTAATTTTAATTTTAATTTTAATTTTAATTTTAATTTTAATTTTAATTTTAATTTTAATTTTAATTTTAATTTTAATTTTAATTTTAATTTTAATTTTAATTTTAATTTTAATTTTAATTTTAATTTTAATTTTAATTTTAATTTTAATTTTAATTTTAATTTTAATTTTAATTTTAATTTTAATTTTAATTTTAATTTTAATTTTAATTTTAATTTTAATTTTAATTTTAATTTTAATTTTAATTTTAATTTTAATTTTAATTTTAATTTTAATTTTAATTTTAATTTTAATTTTAATTTTAATTTTAATTTTAATTTTAATTTTAATTTTAATTTTAATTTTAATTTTAATTTTAATTTTAATTTTAATTTTAATTTTAATTTTAATTTTAATTTTAATTTTAATTTTAATTTTAATTTTAATTTTAATTTTAATTTTAATTTTAATTTTAATTTTAATTTTAATTTTAATTTTAATTTTAATTTTAATTTTAATTTTAATTTTAATTTTAATTTTAATTTTAATTTTAATTTTAATTTTAATTTTAATTTTAATTTTAATTTTAATTTTAATTTTAATTTTAATTTTAATTTTAATTTTAATTTTAATTTTAATTTTTTTAATTTTAATTTTAATTTTAATTTTAATTTTAATTTTAATTTTAATTTTAATTTTAATTTTAATTTTAATTTTAATTTTAATTTTAATTTTAATTTTAATTTTAATTTTAATTTTAATTTTAATTTTAATTTTAATTTTAATTTTAATTTTAATTTTAATTTTAATTTTAATTTTAATTTTAATTTTAATTTTAATTTTAATTTTAATTTTAATTTTAATTTTAATTTTAATTTTAATTTTAATTTTAATTTTAATTTTAATTTTAATTTTAATTTTAATTTTAATTTTAATTTTAATTTTAATTTTAATTTTAATTTTAATTTTAATTTTAATTTTAATTTTAATTTTAATTTTAATTTTAATTTTAATTTTAATTTTAATTTTAATTTTAATTTTAATTTTAATTTTAATTTTAATTTTAATTTTAATTTTAATTTTAATTTTAATTTTAATTTTAATTTTAATTTTAATTTTAATTTTAATTTTAATTTTAATTTTAATTTTAATTTTAATTTTAATTTTAATTTTAATTTTAATTTTAATTTTAATTTTAATTTTAATTTTAATTTTAATTTTAATTTTAATTTTAATTTTAATTTTAATTTTAATTTTAATTTTAATTTTAATTTTAATTTTAATTTTAATTTTAATTTTAATTTTAATTTTAATTTTAATTTTAATTTTAATTTTAATTTTAATTTTAATTTTAATTTTAATTTTAATTTTAATTTTAATTTTAATTTTAATTTTAATTTTAATTTTAATTTTAATTTTAATTTTAATTTTAATTTTAATTTTAATTTTAATTTTAATTTTAATTTTAATTTTAATTTTAATTTTAATTTTAATTTTAATTTTAATTTTAATTTTAATTTTAATTTTAATTTTAATTTTAATTTTAATTTTAATTTTAATTTTAATTTTAATTTTAATTTTAATTTTAATTTTAATTTTAATTTTAATTTTAATTTTAATTTTAATTTTTTTAATTTTAATTTTAATTTTAATTTTAATTTTAATTTTAATTTTAATTTTAATTTTAATTTTAATTTTAATTTTAATTTTAATTTTAATTTTAATTTTAATTTTAATTTTAATTTTAATTTTAATTTTAATTTTAATTTTAATTTTAATTTTAATTTTAATTTTAATTTTAATTTTAATTTTAATTTTAATTTTAATTTTAATTTTAATTTTAATTTTTTTTAATTTTAATTTTAATTTTAATTTTAATTTTAATTTTAATTTTAATTTTAATTTTAATTTTAATTTTAATTTTTTTAATTTTAATTTTAATTTTAATTTTAATTTTAATTTTAATTTTAATTTTAATTTTAATTTTAATTTTAATTTTAATTTTAATTTTAATTTTAATTTTAATTTTAATTTTAATTTTAATTTTAATTTTAATTTTAATTTTAATTTTAATTTTAATTTTAATTTTAATTTTAATTTTAATTTTAATTTTAATTTTAATTTTAATTTTAATTTTAATTTTAATTTTAATTTTAATTTTAATTTTAATTTTAATTTTAATTTTAATTTTAATTTTAATTTTAATTTTAATTTTAATTTTAATTTTAATTTTAATTTTAATTTTAATTTTAATTTTAATTTTAATTTTAATTTTAATTTTAATTTTAATTTTAATTTTAATTTTAATTTTAATTTTAATTTTAATTTTAATTTTAATTTTAATTTTAATTTTAATTTTAATTTTAATTTTAATTTTAATTTTAATTTTAATTTTTTTAATTTTAATTTTAATTTTAATTTTAATTTTAATTTTAATTTTAATTTTAATTTTAATTTTAATTTTAATTTTAATTTTAATTTTAATTTTAATTTTAATTTTAATTTTAATTTTAATTTTAATTTTAATTTTAATTTTAATTTTAATTTTAATTTTAATTTTTTAATTTTAATTTTAATTTTAATTTTAATTTTAATTTTAATTTTAATTTTAATTTTAATTTTAATTTTAATTTTAATTTTAATTTTAATTTTAATTTTAATTTTAATTTTAATTTTAATTTTAATTTTAATTTTAATTTTAATTTTAATTTTAATTTTAATTTTAATTTTAATTTTAATTTTAATTTTAATTTTAATTTTAATTTTAATTTTAATTTTAATTTTAATTTTAATTTTAATTTTAATTTTAATTTTAATTTTAATTTTAATTTTAATTTTAATTTTAATTTTAATTTTAATTTTAATTTTAATTTTAATTTTAATTTTAATTTTAATTTTAATTTTAATTTTAATTTTAATTTTAATTTTAATTTTAATTTTAATTTTAATTTTAATTTTAATTTTAATTTTAATTTTAATTTTAATTTTAATTTTAATTTTAATTTTAATTTTAATTTTAATTTTAATTTTAATTTTAATTTTTTAATTTTAATTTTAATTTTAATTTTAATTTTAATTTTAATTTTAATTTTAATTTTAATTTTAATTTTAATTTTAATTTTAATTTTAATTTTAATTTTAATTTTAATTTTAATTTTAATTTTAATTTTAATTTTAATTTTAATTTTAATTTTAATTTTAATTTTAATTTTAATTTTAATTTTAATTTTAATTTTAATTTTAATTTTAATTTTAATTTTAATTTTAATTTTAATTTTAATTTTAATTTTAATTTTAATTTTAATTTTAATTTTAATTTTAATTTTAATTTTAATTTTAATTTTAATTTTAATTTTAATTTTAATTTTAATTTTAATTTTAATTTTTTAATTTTAATTTTAATTTTAATTTTAATTTTAATTTTAATTTTTTAATTTTAATTTTAATTTTAATTTTAATTTTAATTTTAATTTTAATTTTAATTTTAATTTTAATTTTAATTTTTTAATTTTAATTTTAATTTTAATTTTAATTTTAATTTTAATTTTAATTTTAATTTTAATTTTAATTTTAATTTTAATTTTAATTTTAATTTTAATTTTAATTTTAATTTTTTTAATTTTAATTTTAATTTTAATTTTAATTTTAATTTTAATTTTAATTTTAATTTTAATTTTAATTTTTTTTAATTTTAATTTTAATTTTAATTTTAATTTTAATTTTAATTTTAATTTTAATTTTAATTTTAATTTTAATTTTAATTTTAATTTTAATTTTAATTTTAATTTTAATTTTAATTTTTTTTAATTTAATTTTAATTTTTTTAATTTTAATTTTAATTTTAATTTTAATTTTAATTTTAATTTTAATTTTTTTTAATTTTAATTTTAATTTTAATTTTAATTTTAATTTTAATTTTTTTTAATTTTAATTTTAATTTTAATTTTAATTTTAATTTTAATTTTAATTTTTTTTAATTTTAATTTTAATTTTAATTTTAATTTTAATTTTAATTTTAATTTTAATTTTAATTTTAATTTTTTAATTTTAATTTTAATTTTAATTTTAATTTTAATTTTAATTTTAATTTTAATTTTTTAATTTTAATTTTAATTTTAATTTTAATTTTTTTTAATTTTAATTTTAATTTTAATTTTAATTTTAATTTTAATTTTAATTTTAATTTTAATTTTAATTTTAATTTTAATTTTAATTTTAATTTTAATTTTAATTTTAATTTTAATTTTAATTTTAAATTTTAATTTTTTTAATTTTAATTTTAATTTTAATTTTAATTTTAATTTTAATTTTAATTTTAATTTTAATTTTAATTTTAATTTTAATTTTAATTTTAATTTTAATTTTAATTTTAATTTTAATTTTAATTTTAATTTTAATTTTAATTTTAATTTTAATTTTAATTTTAATTTTAATTTTAATTTTAATTTTAATTTTAATTTTAATTTTAATTTTAATTTTAATTTTAATTTTAATTTTAATTTTAATTTTAATTTTAATTTTAATTTTAATTTTAATTTTAATTTTAATTTTAATTTTAATTTTAATTTTATTTTAATTTTAATTTTAATTTTAATTTTAATTTTAATTTTAATTTTAATTTTAATTTTAATTTTAATTTTAATTTTAATTTTAATTTTAATTTTAATTTTAATTTTAATTTTAATTTTAATTTTAATTTTAATTTTAATTTTAATTTTAATTTTAATTTTAATTTTAATTTTAATTTTAATTTTAATTTTAATTTTAATTTTAATTTTAATTTTAATTTTAATTTTAATTTTAATTTTAATTTTAATTTTAATTTTAATTTTAATTTTAATTTTAATTTTAATTTTAATTTTAATTTTAATTTTAATTTTAATTTTAATTTTAATTTTAATTTTAATTTTTTAATTTTAATTTTAATTTTAATTTTAATTTTAATTTTAATTTTAATTTTAATTTTAATTTTAATTTTAATTTTAATTTTAATTTTAATTTTAATTTTAATTTTAATTTTAATTTTAATTTTAATTTTAATTTTAATTTTAATTTTAATTTTAATTTTAATTTTAATTTTAATTTTAATTTTAATTTTAATTTTAATTTTAATTTTAATTTTAATTTTAATTTTAATTTTAATTTTAATTTTAATTTTAATTTTAATTTTAATTTTAATTTTAATTTTAATTTTAATTTTAATTTTAATTTTAATTTTAATTTTAATTTTAATTTTAATTTTAATTTTAATTTTAATTTTAATTTTAATTTTTTAATTTTAATTTTAATTTTAATTTTAATTTTAATTTTAATTTTAATTTTAATTTTAATTTTAATTTTAATTTTAATTTTAATTTTAATTTTAATTTTAATTTTAATTTTAATTTTAATTTTAATTTTAATTTTAATTTTAATTTTAATTTTAATTTTAATTTTAATTTTAATTTTAATTTTAATTTTAATTTTAATTTTAATTTTAATTTTAATTTTAATTTTAATTTTAATTTTAATTTTAATTTTAATTTTAATTTTAATTTTAATTTTAATTTTAATTTTAATTTTAATTTTAATTTTAATTTTAATTTTAATTTTAATTTTAATTTTAATTTTAATTTTAATTTTAATTTTAATTTTAATTTTAATTTTAATTTTAATTTTAATTTTAATTTTAATTTTAATTTTAATTTTAATTTTAATTTTAATTTTAATTTTAATTTTAATTTTAATTTTAATTTTAATTTTAATTTTAATTTTAATTTTAATTTTAATTTTAATTTTAATTTTAATTTTAATTTTAATTTTAATTTTAATTTTAATTTTAATTTTAATTTTAATTTTAATTTTAATTTTAATTTTAATTTTAATTTTAATTTTAATTTTAATTTTAATTTTAATTTTAATTTTAATTTTAATTTTAATTTTAATTTTAATTTTAATTTTAATTTTAATTTTAATTTTAATTTTAATTTTAATTTTAATTTTAATTTTAATTTTAATTTTAATTTTAATTTTAATTTTTTAATTTTAATTTTAATTTTAATTTTAATTTTAATTTTAATTTTAATTTTAATTTTAATTTTAATTTTAATTTTAATTTTAATTTTAATTTTAATTTTAATTTTAATTTTAATTTTAATTTTAATTTTAATTTTAATTTTAATTTTAATTTTAATTTTAATTTTAATTTTAATTTTTTAATTTTAATTTTAATTTTAATTTTAATTTTAATTTTAATTTTAATTTTAATTTTAATTTTAATTTTAATTTTAATTTTAATTTTAATTTTAATTTTAATTTTAATTTTAATTTTAATTTTAATTTTAATTTTAATTTTAATTTTAATTTTAATTTTAATTTTAATTTTAATTTTAATTTTAATTTTAATTTTAATTTTAATTTTAATTTTAATTTTAATTTTAATTTTAATTTTAATTTTAATTTTAATTTTAATTTTAATTTTAATTTTAATTTTAATTTTAATTTTAATTTTAATTTTAATTTTAATTTTAATTTTAATTTTAATTTTAATTTTAATTTTAATTTTAATTTTAATTTTAATTTTAATTTTAATTTTAATTTTAATTTTAATTTTAATTTTAATTTTAATTTTAATTTTAATTTTAATTTTAATTTTAATTTTAATTTTAATTTTAATTTTAATTTTAATTTTAATTTTAATTTTAATTTTAATTTTAATTTTAATTTTAATTTTAATTTTAATTTTAATTTTAATTTTAATTTTAATTTTAATTTTAATTTTAATTTTAATTTTAATTTTAATTTTAATTTTAATTTTAATTTTAATTTTAATTTTAATTTTAATTTTAATTTTAATTTTAATTTTAATTTTAATTTTAATTTTAATTTTAATTTTAATTTTAATTTTAATTTTAATTTTAATTTTAATTTTAATTTTAATTTTAATTTTAATTTTAATTTTAATTTTAATTTTAATTTTAATTTTAATTTTAATTTTAATTTTAATTTTAATTTTAATTTTAATTTTAATTTTAATTTTAATTTTAATTTTAATTTTAATTTTAATTTTAATTTTAATTTTAATTTTAATTTTAATTTTAATTTTAATTTTAATTTTAATTTTAATTTTAATTTTAATTTTAATTTTAATTTTAATTTTAATTTTAATTTTAATTTTAATTTTAATTTTAATTTTAATTTTAATTTTAATTTTAATTTTAATTTTTTAATTTTAATTTTAATTTTAATTTTAATTTTAATTTTAATTTTAATTTTAATTTTAATTTTAATTTTAATTTTAATTTTAATTTTAATTTTAATTTTAATTTTAATTTTAATTTTAATTTTAATTTTAATTTTAATTTTAATTTTAATTTTAATTTTAATTTTAATTTTAATTTTAATTTTAATTTTAATTTTAATTTTAATTTTAATTTTAATTTTAATTTTAATTTTAATTTTAATTTTAATTTTAATTTTTAATTTTAATTTTAATTTTAATTTTAATTTTAATTTTAATTTTAATTTTAATTTTAATTTTAATTTTAATTTTAATTTTAATTTTAATTTTAATTTTAATTTTAATTTTAATTTTAATTTTAATTTTAATTTTAATTTTAATTTTAATTTTAATTTTAATTTTAATTTTAATTTTAATTTTAATTTTAATTTTAATTTTAATTTTAATTTTAATTTTAATTTTAATTTTAATTTTAATTTTAATTTTAATTTTAATTTTAATTTTAATTTTAATTTTAATTTTAATTTTAATTTTTTTAATTTTAATTTTAATTTTAATTTTAATTTTAATTTTAATTTTAATTTTAATTTTAATTTTAATTTTAATTTTAATTTTAATTTTAATTTTAATTTTAATTTTAATTTTAATTTTAATTTTAATTTTAATTTTAATTTTAATTTTAATTTTTAATTTTAATTTTAATTTTAATTTTAATTTTAATTTTAATTTTAATTTTAATTTTAATTTTAATTTTAATTTTAATTTTAATTTTAATTTTAATTTTAATTTTAATTTTAATTTTAATTTTAATTTTAATTTTAATTTTAATTTTAATTTTAATTTTAATTTTAATTTTAATTTTAATTTTAATTTTAATTTTAATTTTAATTTTAATTTTAATTTTAATTTTAATTTTAATTTTAATTTTAATTTTAATTTTAATTTTAATTTTAATTTTAATTTTAATTTTAATTTTTTTAATTTTAATTTTAATTTTAATTTTAATTTTAATTTTAATTTTAATTTTAATTTTAATTTTAATTTTAATTTTAATTTTAATTTTAATTTTAATTTTAATTTTAATTTTAATTTTAATTTTAATTTTAATTTTAATTTTAATTTTAATTTTAATTTTAATTTTAATTTTAATTTTAATTTTAATTTTAATTTTAATTTTAATTTTAATTTTAATTTTAATTTTAATTTTAATTTTAATTTTAATTTTAATTTTAATTTTAATTTTAATTTTAATTTTAATTTTAATTTTAATTTTAATTTTAATTTTAATTTTAATTTTAATTTTAATTTTAATTTTTTAATTTTAATTTTAATTTTAATTTTAATTTTAATTTTAATTTTAATTTTAATTTTAATTTTAATTTTAATTTTAATTTTAATTTTAATTTTAATTTTAATTTTAATTTTAATTTTAATTTTAATTTTAATTTTAATTTTAATTTTAATTTTAATTTTAATTTTAATTTTAATTTTAATTTTAATTTTAATTTTAATTTTAATTTTAATTTTAATTTTAATTTTAATTTTAATTTTAATTTTAATTTTAATTTTAATTTTTAATTTTAATTTTAATTTTAATTTTAATTTTAATTTTAATTTTAATTTTAATTTTAATTTTAATTTTTTAATTTTAATTTTAATTTTAATTTTAATTTTAATTTTAATTTTAATTTTAATTTTAATTTTAATTTTAATTTTAATTTTAATTTTAATTTTAATTTTAATTTTAATTTTAATTTTAATTTTAATTTTAATTTTAATTTTAATTTTAATTTTAATTTTAATTTTAATTTTAATTTTAATTTTAATTTTAATTTTAATTTTAATTTTAATTTTAATTTTAATTTTAATTTTAATTTTAATTTTAATTTTAATTTTAATTTTAATTTTAATTTTAATTTTAATTTTAATTTTAATTTTAATTTTAATTTTAATTTTAATTTTAATTTTAATTTTAATTTTAATTTTAATTTTAATTTTAATTTTAATTTTAATTTTAATTTTTTAATTTTAATTTTAATTTTAATTTTAATTTTAATTTTAATTTTAATTTTAATTTTAATTTTAATTTTAATTTTAATTTTAATTTTAATTTTAATTTTAATTTTAATTTTAATTTTAATTTTAATTTTAATTTTAATTTTAATTTTAATTTTAATTTTAATTTTAATTTTAATTTTAATTTTAATTTTAATTTTAATTTTAATTTTAATTTTAATTTTAATTTTAATTTTAATTTTAATTTTAATTTTAATTTTAATTTTAATTTTAATTTTAATTTTAATTTTAATTTTAATTTTAATTTTAATTTTAATTTTAATTTTAATTTTAATTTTAATTTTAATTTTAATTTTAATTTTAATTTTAATTTTAATTTTAATTTTAATTTTAATTTTAATTTTAATTTTAATTTTAATTTTAATTTTAATTTTAATTTTAATTTTAATTTTAATTTTAATTTTAATTTTAATTTTAATTTTAATTTTAATTTTAATTTTAATTTTAATTTTAATTTTAATTTTAATTTTAATTTTAATTTTAATTTTAATTTTAATTTTAATTTTAATTTTAATTTTAATTTTAATTTTAATTTTAATTTTAATTTTAATTTTAATTTTAATTTTAATTTTAATTTTAATTTTAATTTTAATTTTAATTTTAATTTTAATTTTAATTTTAATTTTAATTTTAATTTTAATTTTAATTTTAATTTTAATTTTAATTTTAATTTTAATTTTAATTTTAATTTTAATTTTAATTTTAATTTTAATTTTAATTTTAATTTTAATTTTTTAATTTTAATTTTAATTTTAATTTTAATTTTAATTTTAATTTTAATTTTAATTTTAATTTTAATTTTAATTTTAATTTTAATTTTAATTTTAATTTTAATTTTAATTTTAATTTTAATTTTAATTTTAATTTTAATTTTAATTTTAATTTTAATTTTAATTTTAATTTTAATTTTAATTTTAATTTTAATTTTAATTTTAATTTTAATTTTAATTTTAATTTTAATTTTAATTTTAATTTTAATTTTAATTTTAATTTTAATTTTAATTTTAATTTTAATTTTAATTTTAATTTTAATTTTAATTTTAATTTTAATTTTAATTTTAATTTTAATTTTAATTTTAATTTTAATTTTAATTTTAATTTTAATTTTAATTTTAATTTTAATTTTAATTTTAATTTTAATTTTAATTTTAATTTTAATTTTAATTTTAATTTTAATTTTAATTTTAATTTTAATTTTAATTTTAATTTTAATTTTAATTTTAATTTTTTAATTTTAATTTTAATTTTAATTTTAATTTTAATTTTAATTTTAATTTTAATTTTAATTTTAATTTTAATTTTAATTTTAATTTTAATTTTAATTTTAATTTTAATTTTAATTTTAATTTTAATTTTAATTTTAATTTTAATTTTAATTTTAATTTTAATTTTAATTTTAATTTTAATTTTAATTTTAATTTTAATTTTAATTTTAATTTTAATTTTAATTTTAATTTTAATTTTAATTTTAATTTTTAATTTTAATTTTAATTTTAATTTTAATTTTAATTTTAATTTTAATTTTAATTTTAATTTTAATTTTAATTTTAATTTTAATTTTAATTTTAATTTTAATTTTAATTTTAATTTTAATTTTAATTTTAATTTTAATTTTAATTTTAATTTTAATTTTAATTTTAATTTTAATTTTAATTTTAATTTTAATTTTAATTTTAATTTTAATTTTAATTTTAATTTTAATTTTAATTTTTAATTTTAATTTTAATTTTAATTTTAATTTTAATTTTAATTTTAATTTTAATTTTAATTTTAATTTTAATTTTAATTTTAATTTTAATTTTAATTTTAATTTTAATTTTAATTTTAATTTTAATTTTAATTTTAATTTTAATTTTAATTTTAATTTTAATTTTAATTTTAATTTTAATTTTAATTTTAATTTTAATTTTAATTTTAATTTTAATTTTAATTTTAATTTTAATTTTAATTTTAATTTTAATTTTAATTTTAATTTTAATTTTAATTTTAATTTTAATTTTAATTTTAATTTTAATTTTAATTTTAATTTTAATTTTAATTTTAATTTTAATTTTAATTTTAATTTTAATTTTAATTTTAATTTTAATTTTAATTTTAATTTTAATTTTAATTTTAATTTTTTAATTTTAATTTTAATTTTAATTTTAATTTTAATTTTAATTTTAATTTTAATTTTAATTTTAATTTTAATTTTAATTTTAATTTTAATTTTAATTTTAATTTTAATTTTAATTTTAATTTTAATTTTAATTTTAATTTTAATTTTAATTTTAATTTTAATTTTAATTTTAATTTTAATTTTAATTTTAATTTTAATTTTAATTTTAATTTTAATTTTAATTTTAATTTTAATTTTAATTTTAATTTTAATTTTAATTTTAATTTTAATTTTAATTTTAATTTTAATTTTAATTTTAATTTTAATTTTAATTTTAATTTTAATTTTAATTTTAATTTTAATTTTAATTTTAATTTTAATTTTAATTTTAATTTTAATTTTAATTTTAATTTTAATTTTAATTTTAATTTTAATTTTAATTTTAATTTTAATTTTAATTTTAATTTTAATTTTAATTTTAATTTTAATTTTAATTTTAATTTTAATTTTAATTTTAATTTTAATTTTAATTTTAATTTTAATTTTAATTTTAATTTTAATTTTAATTTTAATTTTAATTTTAATTTTAATTTTAATTTTAATTTTAATTTTAATTTTAATTTTAATTTTAATTTTAATTTTAATTTTAATTTTAATTTTAATTTTAATTTTAATTTTAATTTTAATTTTAATTTTAATTTTAATTTTTTAATTTTAATTTTAATTTTAATTTTAATTTTAATTTTAATTTTAATTTTAATTTTAATTTTAATTTTAATTTTAATTTTAATTTTAATTTTAATTTTAATTTTAATTTTAATTTTAATTTTAATTTTAATTTTTAATTTTTAATTTTAATTTTAATTTTTAA
>NW_027131052.1:1822500-1995302 GCF_026122565.2 Emydura macquarii macquarii
AACCCAGAGAATCTCGCCCCATTCCCAGTTCCTCCTGCTCTTGCCTGGTGGAGCTATCCGGGCTCCCCCGGCCCCTTCGGAACTGTCTAGGGGAGTCCCAGCTGAGAACTCTAGGGTGTCCCTCCCGCCCGCCCCTGAGCAGCGCCCTGCAGCGTGAGCTCAGGACTGCGCTGCATCCTTATCTCCCCCCCACCTCCCCATAGAACGCTTGCAGCTCTGGGGCCGCTGATCCCAGTGACCTACTGGCACGTGTGCGGGGTCTGCACCCTGCCCAGACTGCAGGAGCCGTCACAGGAGTGGCGTGAGCGAGGCGTCCCCTTGCGATGCTCCCTGCCGGCCCCTGGTCCCTGCCACCTGCTCGCAGCCTGCGCATTGATTGGGACTCACTGGGCTTTCTGCGGGGGGGAGACTTAATGTGCCCTCTTGTGCAGCGCCCTGGGCTGTCCTCTCGGGAACTCCAGCCAGAGCTCACATCCCTGCACGATGGGGACAGCTGGCCCTGTAGTGAGCTGATCAGCCTCTGCCAGTTAACCCCGGACCCTCAGAGGCAGAGCCCACTCGGAGGGTGCTGTGGGGGGGAATCGCCTGCTCGCCGGGTGCTCAGGTGGCCCCAACCCTGCAGTGGGAGCATGTGAACAGCGAGATCCAAGGGCTGCTTCCTGCGAGGGCACCTGGACAGGCTGTGTCCTGGCCACGGCTTGTGGTGATGGCGGCTCGCAGGCATGCCTGGCATTGGCAGGCTTAGGAGTGAGTGTGATGGGGACCTGACCCTGTTTGTGCCGTCTGTGGTCAGCACGAGCTCTGTACGCAGGCTGAGCCCTCCGGAGAGGGTCGTAGGGAGGGTGTGTGTGTGTGTGTGTGTGTGTGGGGTCTGTGCACCTGGATCCAGTGGCAGTGAAACGATCCCTGCTGTACTGGGTGTTTCAGGGAAAGGGCCCCTGTGTGCAATAACTCTGAGGGTGGCCTGTTCACAGAATCCGAGAAGATTAGGGTTGAAAGGGACTCCAGGAGCTCATCTAGTCCAACCCCTGCTCACAGCGGGACCAACCCCGACTAAACCATCCCAGCCAGGGCTTGGTCAAGCCAGGCCTTAAAAACCTCTAAGGATGGAGATTCCACCACCTCCCTAGGTAACCCATTCCAGTGCTTCACCACCCTCCTAGGGAAAAAGTTTTTCCTAATGTCCAACCTAGACCTCCCCCACTGCAACTTGAGACCGTTGCTCCTTGTTCTGTCATCTGCCACCACCGAGAACAGCCTAGCCCCATCCTCCCTGGAACCCCCTTTCGGTAGTTAAAGGCTGCTATCAAATCCCCCCTCATTCTTCTCTTCTTCAGGCTAAACAAGCCTAGTTCTCTCAGGGTACACTGTTCCCTCAGGGCACACTGTTGACTCATATCCAGCTTCTTATCCACTGTTACCCCCAGGTCCTTTTCTGCAGAACTGCTGCCTAGCCCATTGGTCCCCAGTCTGTAGCTGTGCATGGGATTCTTCCATGCTAAGTGCAGAACTCTGCACTTATCCTTGTTGAACCTCATCAGATTTCTTTGGGCCCAATCCTCCAGTTTGTTTAGGTCCTTCTATATCCTATCCCTACCTTCCAGGGTGTCTACCACTCCCCCCAGCTTAGTGTCATCTGCAAACATGCTGAGGGTGCAATCCACCCCATCCTCCAGATCATTAATGAAGAAGTTGAACAAAACCGGCCCCAGGACCGACCCCTGGGACACTCTGCTTGTTACTGGCTGCCAACTAGACATCAAGTCGTTGGTCACTACCCTTTGAGTCTGATGATTTAGCCAGCTTTCTGTCCATCTTATAGTCCATTCATCCAACCTGTTCTTCTTTAACTTGCTGGCAAGAATACTGTGGCAGACTGTACCAAAAGCTTTGTTAAAGTCCACCGCTTTCCCCACGTCCACAGAGCCAGTCATCTCATCATAGAAAGCAATCAGGTTGGTCAGGCATGACTCGCCCTTGATGAATCCATGCTGACTGTTCCTGATCACCTTCCCCTCCTCCAAGTGCCTCAAAATGGATTCCTTGAGGGCCTGCTCCATGATTTTTCTGGGGACTGAGGTGAGGCTGACCGGTCTGTAGTTCCCCGGATCCTCCTCCTTCCCGTTTTTGAAGATGCCTTTTTCCAATCATCCAGGTCCTCCCCAATCACCATGAATTTTCAAAGATAATGGCCAATGGCTCTGCAATCACGTCAGCCAACTCCCTCAGCACCCTCGGCTTGTGTATGTCCAATCTTTCTAAATAGTCCTGGACCTGTTCCTTCAGCACTGTGGGATGTTCACCTCCTCCCCATTCTGTGCTGCCCAGTACAGTAGTCTGGGAGCTGATCTTGTCTGTGAAGACAGAGGCAAAAAAGGCATTGAGTACCTCAGCTTTCTCCACATCCTCTGTCACTAGGTTGCCTCCCCCATTCTGTAAGGGGCCTATACTTTCCCTGACTACCTTCTTGTTACTAACATACCTGTAGAAACCCTTCTTGTTCCCCTTCACGTCCCTTGCTAGCTGCAACTCCAGCTGTGCTTTCGCCTTCCTGATTTCACCCTGTGCCAGTCAGGAGCTCAGAGCTGGGACTCCCTGAGCCACCCTGAACACTGAATTCCTGACCCCGGCTGTTAGTGCCGCTTCGCCATGGCTCCCGGGGTCTCTTGCATTGGGCAGCCATGTGCTGTCCTGCACAGCACCATCTCCTGGAGCCGGCAGTGGGGGCTTTGGGGAAAGAACGCGGGCAGTTTAAACCGCCGCGTCACCAGGCACAGAGGGGAACAGAGATACAGTGAAGCCTGGGCAGCCTTGCGGTGGGAGAGCAGCAGAGGGAAGCGTGCAGTCCGCCAGGGTGCAGCCGCTGCATCCCACAGGAGCCTCTGTTCGTCCAGGAAAGGAGAGCGAGCCAGCCAGGCTGCCCCGCGCCCCGACTTCCCCTGCAGCATCTCAGCCCTTCGGAGGAAGGGGAAAGCCTGCTACACCCTTCCCTGTAGCTGCCTTCGCGTCAGGCTGATGGCTGGGACCGGCGATGGGAGTGTAGGAGCAGAACTTCCTGTGTGAAGTGGAGGAAGGGAAATCTGTTTCCCTTTGGGAGGAAGGGGGTGATGGCCGGGGGCCTCAGACATGGCCACCAGTGCAGAAGGGGCACTCCCGACCCGGCTAGCCCCTCTGTGGTGCTGAGCCTCCCTGTGCAGGGTGCCTGGAACGGGCTGTCTGGGGACACGCGCACCTCTCAGCCGGGGCCAGTTATCGAAAGGCACGTCTGTGCCCCCAGATGGATGCTGTAACCAGGCAATGCATGCTGGGGTCCATACAAGTAATGGGTGCCAGCTTCCATTGTGCACCATAAGCCATGACCTCCAGCTCCTCTCCGCCATCCTGCATGAGCAGCCTTCCTGCGAGCCACAGCTCTGGGTCTTCCTCGCTGGCCTGCTGCCTCTCAGGCAGCCCCAGTTCTGCCTGACTCTTCCTCCAACCCGCCCCCATCTGCCTGCTTGTCTTGCTCCTCCACTGGCCAGCCAGCCCTGGTAGCTGCAGCTCCCTGCGCCTCATTTTTGCTCCCTGCCTGAACACCTCCCGCTCTAGGAATCACGCTTCCT
Organism: Emydura macquarii macquarii; assembly: GCF_026122565.2. Taxonomy (NCBI): domain Eukaryota; kingdom Metazoa; phylum Chordata; order Testudines; family Chelidae; genus Emydura; species Emydura macquarii. Next base: position 1,826,103 of record NW_027131052.1, read on the forward strand.
GCTTTGCTTATTTCTCTCCCCCTCCTGGGCATTTAAAATACAAAGTAAGAGATGAAAGGGTTAATGTTGGTGTTCATTAAAGCCCTGAGTCGCCAGCCTGCCAGCACCATCTGACCACAGCTGTCCCCAAGCGTGATTGTCATGTTAGTTACGTGCCCGGTAGCTCCCCTTGCAAACCAGCCGTCCGCGTTCACTCCAAGTGACATGTCTGTGTAACCAACCAGCTTTTGAAATGCACCAAAGCCGCGCTGCTGTGGATGCACGCTCAGGATCTGAAGGCAGGTAAGCAGCACTGAGGAAAGGGTGACCCGGCTTGCTCCTGGGTACATGGGATCTTCTGGTCCTCAAGTAGGAGGACTCTTGGCCCAGGGTGACGTCCTTGACCTCACACCCCGAAGTCTCACTTTATTAGCAAACGGGCCTGTTTGCAGAGGGAAGAGGCCAGAGCAGCGGGAGCAGACAGGACTTGCTGGGCATGACTCTGCTGAGGGAGGGTCTCAGAGTATCCAAGCCTAGAGAAATCATCCCAGCCGTGCCAGCCTGGCTGAGTGGAGCTGACGACCTTCTTCCAAAGAGGTCACATTATTTACTTAGAGGTTTTTAAGGCGCGGCTTGACAAAGCCCTGGCTGGGATGGTTTAGTCGGGGTTGGTCCTGCTGTGAGCAGGGGTTGGACTAGACACCTCCTGAGCTCCCTTCCAATCCTGATCTTCTGTGATTCTGTGATTACTTTGCTCCGTCACGCAGTGACTGGCTTAGCCTGATGAAGCAGGGCTTAGACCTTAATCCTTTTGGAAGGTAGGTGTGCACATTCGCATTAGTCACACAAATGTCTGCCTCTCTCCTGGATTCTCCAGAGAGGGCACACAGCAGTGCCCGAACTACCAGTAATTCCTTCCTGCTCCTGTCTTCTGTCCTCGCTCGTTCACCTCGCTCTGCACTAACTAGTCCGGATCTGTTCAGCCAGCTTTCCGCTGCTGGCAGTGGAGGAGGAGTGCTCTCCCGGCTGCTCTTTTTCGGAGCAGTAGCGAGACTTGTTGTGACTCAGTGAGGGCTGAACACTGGAAAGTTACAAAAGTAGCATCTGGGCAGAGGACGGCTAATGCGGCTGGGAACGCAGTGGAGCCCATTTATCAAAGGGCTTGGCTCCGCTCTTTGTAGCACAGCCGGCGAGAGAGGTAACAGCAGGCATTGCAGGAGGAGGATTCATCTGCCACTGGAGCCGTTGTTGAGGGGAGACCAAGATTCAGGGCAATTCGAAATGCGAATTCTGATCCCGATCAGAACTTTGCCCTAGGCTCCTACCTCTGTAATGGGCCGATCCACAATCCAGACATCCCTGAGCGCTGTGAGTTCAATCTCATCTGGCCACTGCAGAGTTTAATGCCACTGCAGTGTTGGCGTTCCCCACCCCCCACAGGAGAAATATCCTCTGGAAGTTTCACACTCTCTATAAACAGGGCAAGTGTTTGTTATCTGCTGGGCCTGAAGTCTCTTTTTAGAGCGCCCTGCTGTGCGTCTAAATCCAGCCGTCCGCCGGGCGCTCCTCGGCTTGGAGAACGAGACGTGAGCTCGGGGTTGTTTTGGTATTCCCCGTGACTCAGCCTGCTCCTGGGGTGGGGTGAAGTCATTGTGCCTGGTGTGTTGTGCATTGCTCACATTCCCAGGCAGCGCGGCTGTGTGTGACTGAAAGCCAGAGACTATCGCCCGGCGTTCCTGCCAGCATGTGTCCTGGAAGGAGCTGCTTTAGGAGCCTGGGAGCAGTGGGAAATGCCGTCTTCACTCATAATGCAGCTGCAGAGACGAGGAAGAGAGCCCAGGGTGAGAGCATGCGCGTTGGGGTAGGTCACAAGGTGAGCTCCTCTGGGCAGGAACCTGCTTCTCTGTGATGTTCCCCTCTTACTGAATACCAGGGGCGCAGCTATTAAATAGGAATGAATTTACTCTCGTGCTCCCGGGAGGTAGGTCAGGATCATTATCCCCATTTCACCGATGGGGAAACTGAGGCACGGACGGGCCGTGACTTGCCTGGGATCACACAGGCATCTGACAGAGCTGGCAATGGAAACTCACATGAAAACGATTCAGTTTGTGCCTGTCCTTCCCTGTAATGGGTGAGAACAGCCTGTGGACGAGGCACCATGGCTTGTGGCTTGGTTGGAGATGGAGCACTGCATGCTGGGAGCTGTAGTCTCCATGGGCCACCCCTCCATAATGAAGGTGGGGCAGTTCCAGGCCACGCTGGCTCCACACATTGGGCACCGCAGCGTAGCTGGCAGTGGAGGGTGCTGCGGTGAGGGTTAGTGGGGAAATGGGCTTGGGGGAGGCATTTTAGGGGCACGGGGTCAGGGAGAGAAGCAGGCAGAGCTTATGGCAGGACCCGGGGAGTGGGGTCTGGGCTGAGACGGAGGCACGGACAGAGCGCTGCGGAGCCATTGTGTTCCCAAGCCGGCTGGCTGGCAGTAGTAGAGGGGTGAGGAGCACGGGCAGAGAGGCACTTTGCACCCGGCCTGTGCAGGCGAGGCCTGGTCCCTGGCTGGGATTGGGATCCCCTTTCTCGATTGGTTCAGATTGACCAATCGCTAGATAAAGAAACAGAAGCAAACCGCCCCCATTCAGTGTGGGGAGCTGTGATGCTAGCAGGTGCTTGGGCTGGGGCCATGTTCTCCGGACTTGGGGCGTCTCCCCCCACTGCACCTGTTAAAGTCCTTTCCCTATTGCACTGTATTATGTAACATTCGGGGGGTCGGGGATTTCTGCAGTGTCTGTGAGCAGGGCTTGAGGGTTATGGGAGGCAGTGTGGCCTAGTGGCTAGAACTCTGGACGGGGATTCAGGAGACCTGGGTTCTGTTCCCTGCTGGGCTGCTGGGTGACCGTGGGAGAGTCACTTCCCCTCTGCATGCCTCAATGTCTCCAACTGCCAAATGGGGAGAATGGCACGCCCTGCCTTGCCGAGTGCTTTGAGATCTCTGGATGAAACGCGCTGCAGAAGAAGCTAGCTGTTACTACAGACCTACGCAGCCATGGTGGCATCTGAGCAGCCGCAGACCCCAGGGGAACTGAGCAGGAGCCCTCTCTGCACCAGGCTTCTAGCATAGCTTGAGACGGACACGGAGCAAACGCCCTCAGGCCAGGCTGGAGCCCGCGCTGTTTGGAGAACACGTTCAGAGCCCTGGGGTTCTGCCAGTGGTTTGTGTCTGAGCCCAGCGTAGCTGGAGCCGTGCGTTATCTTGCTCAGCCCTGCAGCCCCGTGGCCTAGCCTGTCGGTGTAGAATAGCTCCACACTGCCTGGATTCTCCCGTGTGCTGGGCTGAGCTGGGAGGCTCCAGCGTTAACTGACATATCCTGCTTACGGACGTGCCTGGAGCCTGCTCACCACGCGAATGTGTCGGTGCAGGAGCTGCGGTGCTGGCAGTGCGCTGTCCCTGGCAGAGCGGGGAGCCGGGCCTGCCCCCGGTTCAGCCCCATCGCAGTGGGAAGCTTTCTGCTTCTGCCTGGCTGACTCTGCTGCCGAGGGAACCGAACATCCCACCTCAGAGGTGGCTGGGCCACGGGGGGCCATGCCAGCACCTGCTTCCCTCGCTGCAGGGACAGGCGGCCTAGCAGGGTTAGCCCCGGGTAGGGAGTGCCCCCTGGGTGCTGGTAACCACGCCCCTCCCCAGTGGGCCCCTCAGCCAGAGCAGGGCCCTTTCAGCTCCGTGGGGTAGCAAAAGAGGGAACGAGAACTTGGAGGAATCCTTCCTCGGATCCCCACCGTCCCAGCAAATGGGGAGATGCAGGCTGCGAAGACTACAAGCCCCAGCATGCAGTGCGGTGGGGCTGCTCTCACTGGTAGGGAATGTTGCATTCTGGGCCCTGTAGTCTCCCTGGGCATCCCCGCCCCACACCCTGGCATGTCAGGGTCGCTGGCTCCCTCTGAGTGTCGCTAGCTCTGGGTTCCTCGGTAGAACAGTGCCAGCGTGGGCCCGTGACCAGCGGTCACTGCTCTGACTGGTAGGAGTCCCTCGCTGGCCTGCAGTGGGACCGGGCTGCTCCCATGCACCCCGAGCAGCACGAGAACACGTGGTTCGCGCCCCTTTTCTCCGACTCTCAGCTATTGCAGCGGTAGGGTGGGCAGTAGCTGAGGCTCTGGAGCTGGCTGCGATGGTGAAGCGCCCGCCGGGAGCGATGCTTTTCCTGCTGAGCAATGCCCAGAGCAGGAGTCTCCTGGGCGTGCTGGAGAGACTCGTTTTTTTTTTTTGTTTGGCCTGCTAAAAATGAAGTGGAGAACACAAGCTCTCCAAATCCCCAGCCCCGGCTCTGCCTCCTAGGGGGTGGCTCCTTCGTGTCTTCCTTTGGCAGTTGCTTGTCTGGTGTAAGTTCAACCAGGCTTGGATCTGGGGGTGATGCTGAAATCTGAGCGGGATCAGACCCGGAGCAGGACAGCGCCAGCCTGCAGGGTGCACTGGAAGGACAGGAGCAGCGGGGGGGCTGCAGGCAGCCTGGGGGGTTCAGGGCCAATGATTGGGAAGCCCCGTGCTCAGGAAGAGGGAAGAAGCAGCAGAGACGGGGCAGAAACGGCGCCGAGCAGCCACACCTCCGGGGGTGACATAGATTGGGCCAGGCAGGCTGGAGGGGGATGGGGTCTAACTGGACCTTTAGTGGGTCCCAATCTGGAGCGTTCTGTGGGGCTCGGAGTTATTTAATATGCATCCGTTGCTGAGGCTGGGGTGTGGAAGCACCTGGGGGAGGCTGTATGGAGGGAGATCTCTCCCTTCGTGGGTAATGATGGGACGCCAGTCACTGCCCCATGGAGTTTCCATGCAGGAGCTTCCCCCTCCCTCCGAAGTCTGCAGAGGGCTGGGTGTGTTTGCAGCTCTTCTCCCTGCTCTCTCTAAATGGCCTTCTGTAACCCGAGCTGCATTTCTGCCATGCCCTCCCTGTGTACACTGGCCTTCTCATTAGCAGGCTGGGCCTGGCTTTGCTGGCCAGCAGCCTGCGTCTCCCCCCCGCGCACAGGCTCTGTGCTGTACCCAGCCCGGGGAGCCAGGCTCAGCGCAGATCCCTGTCTGAGAAGTGCCCTGTCATGCCACTTGTTCTCCAGCAGCTGCTGTGTAGCTTCTTCCAGGGACTGGATTAGTGCGCAGAGCCAGCTGATCGCTGAGCCAGCCGATGCTGGGCAAGCTGGCTTCCCTTTGGATTATCACTGGCCCTGCATCGTGTACTCTCCAGCTGCTCTAGCGCACCCGGCATTGTGCGACTAATCGCCTAGCACTGGGCACCCAGCTGCAGCGAGCCGTGACGAGGGCCCGGGGAGCCGGTACAGGGACTGCACCCACCCAGGTAGGAGCTGAAACCATGTCTGTGCTGCCAGAGGTCACAGTATTGACAACGTCAGCCCCATCTCCCCAGCCAGGCGGTGAGACGCGTACGTGTACGTTTTCTAGCTAGCAGTGAGTGTGTACTTCTGACAGATCTGCCGTAATGAGTCCGGGGTGCTGGCTGTCACGCGTGTGCTGTGGGAGGGCACTTTGTGTCTGCGTTGCACTAGTAATAATGCCCTGGGGCACAGAGCCCTTCAGCTCTGGTTCCCTGTTCCCATCCGGCTCCGGTCTGTACTCGACACCCTGCTGAATGGACCCGGGCTCTTTGAAAGGTTCCCGTAAGGGAGGTTCCTCGGTTGCTGCTGGCTCTGGGATAGAGCCTGACATCTTCCCCACAGCTCAGCTCAGCTCAGCTTTTAAACACGAGAGAGTTCACCCAACAAGTGCTCGGTGTTTAGCACCCCCCAGCGCTAGTCATGCTGATCGCTCAGCACCCGGGGTGTGTAAAGCGAGGGGAGGTGGGATGGGGGCCTGCCTGCCTTCCACCTCCCACCCACCAGCCCACACACGCACTGGCTGCACCCTCCTGCCCTCCTGCCCCTCAGCTGTGACAATCCCACCCCATGGCAGGCCAAGCCGACCAAGGACTTGTTTGGAGGGCCAGCTCCAAACACCAAACCACTGTAGCATGGCTCCTCAATCCCTGCCCCCCAGACTTTGGGGTGGGGGCCTCTCACCCCCCCAGCATGCCCCTCTCTGCAGGCAGAGGGGGTAAAAATAGTGACCGCCGGATACTATTTAGGTCTAGCCCTTCCCAGGATGCCTGCGAAGAGTTATGTGAGCAAGTGTTAAAAATAACGCTCCAAGCCCTGCCCAAACGCTGGAGTTGCTTCCGACTGGGCAAGACTCTGGAGAACTGTGTGTAGGGTGCGGGGAGCCAGGCGGGATCTCAGGGGCTTCTCTGCTCGGCCTCCCTAAGGGGCTGTTGCTGGCAACGGCTCGTAGGGTCCCCACTGGCCTGTGGGACTTAAGAGTATTTGCCAAAAAGCAAAGGAGCTCAGCCAGAGCGACCCGTTCATGTCTGCGTGACGTAAGGCGCAGGAATTTCTAGGCGAATCAGACCCAGGTTCCACCCAGCTCCCTGTCCTGTCTGGCAGCGCAGCACCCGCTGCTTCCAGGGAGGGTGCGAGAACCCTGCCGGAGTGGGCTTGAGAGAATCTGTCGTGTCCCCCCCCCGTTAGATCTTACCCAGTCTAGTTAGAGCAGGTTCAGCCCTGAAGTGTGAGGATTAATATCCTTATCAAAACCCTTTCCTAGCAGTAACTGTTACAGCGCCGGACGTTCCTGCTAGCCGTCAAAACACGACCCACTGAAACCTGGCCTCTGCTGCGGGGTCACTCAGTCACACCCGCTGGCTTTTCCATGCTGTGGTGCAGAGGCCACTGGGAGGAAGGGGGAGCATTGCATGCTGGGATGTGTAGTCTCTGCAGGCTGCACTTCTGTATTAGTGCAAAGTGTCCTGAGGAAGCGAGGCTGGCCAGGTTGTCGGCATAGGCAGGACAGAGCTGGGGCGCGCGTTTGGATGTGCATTGTACGTGGACAGTGCTGCAGTGAGGGGTATCAGCACTTCCATTTTAACCCCCAGACAATAGCGGTTCATAGCTGTAGAAGAACTGCCCGTGCGGCTTGTGTGTGTGTGTGTGAATTCCAGCCGGTTCGGATCCTGTGCTGGCTTTATTGCAGAGGGGTCCGGCATGGCTGTGATCTCAACGTATCTCAGATTGAGAGAGGCTGGTTTATTTTAAACCAGTATGGAAAACCGCTGTGAAATGTAAGGATGACACTAACAGGGCTGGATAGAAATTGCTCTAAAGGCCTCTGGTCTCTATTGCCATTTCCCCCTGCCATGGGAGTAAGGATCTGACAGACCCTGGGGAGTTGGAATCCTACATGCATGAATGTTTATAACTCTGAACCTCACAGAAAAGCTTCCCACAGCCAGGGCCAAATTAAAATATCGTGGCTAAGAGAAGAGTTTTGGCCAGCCTCTCTTCTGAGAGACCCAGCCATGTGTCCGGCTCCAACCCCTCCTTAATTAACCTGCTGCCCTCTCTAGCCCTCAGCCCCCTCCTTGGCATTCTGCTTTCCTGGCACTGTGATTAAAGTTCCCAGGGCAGTTTTTGCCTGAGTTGAAGTGTGAACCCCGATGTCGTGGACATATTCCAACATGGGCAATTCCGTTTGGCCTCTTTAAATTTCCTCTGCAGTTTCAGCTGGCTACAGCATTCTCTTCCTGCCCTAAACTGTGGGGCATTGTTGCTGTGTGTTGTGAAACATCTGCAGAGCTCCACCCCAAAGGTGGCTGCATTTCAGGGTGGGGTGGGATGTTCTGTTCCTCAAGTGTCCCTCACCTGCTTCCCCAGCCGGATGTGAAAGGTTTGTAAAGTAATTGAGATGACAGTGCATCGTGGAAACGTACATATCTTTCTGTCAGATTCTGCTGGCGTGTGGCTGGGAGGCAGGGTAACCTGTCCCAGCCTGCTCGGGGGGTCTCCATTCTCCTTCTGCCATTCTCGCCACGGGGCATCAGCTCATTGCTCTGGTAGCATGGTCCCTGCAATGTTGCACATACGTACAGATATGAAACCCTGCTGTGTCTTGTCCCCAAATCTGTGTCTCACGTGGCTTGAATAGATGCAGACAAACACAGAGCTGAGCTTCACACCCCGCAGAGGCCTGCACACAGCAACAATGGACTGGCCTGAGCACCTGTGAGCTCTTTGGCTCACATGGAAGAAATCAGGCCCATTGCTGGACAGGGCCGATCAAGGGGGTCAAGGAAACTTGTTGAAAAGAAAGAGGCATCTCTGTCTCAGGCTCTCCCTTGGAATCCATCTTCATAGCAACATCAAGGACACTGACAACTGCCCATGGGGGGCCTGGCTGCAAGAGGCATCTCAGCTAGCTGTCAGTAAGTTAACATCAAGGACTGGAAAGCTACTGAAATATTAAGCTTCGTTTAGGATGCGAGTTACCTTTTAGTTCATTGTGACCAACTCCTTGACTCATTATTCATCTCCTGATTTATATTAATCTGATCTATAATCACTTAAAATCTTGCCATAGTCAATAAACTTGTGTGTTTTATCTCAAACAGTGCATGTGGATTGTGTGTGCAGAGACCTCACGTAGCGTGACAGGGCTGGTGCAAATCAATGTCTTTGATAAGTTGACGGACAAGTGTAAATGAGTTTGCAGGATGCAGCGTGCAGCACTGAACCCTGCAAGACAGCAGTTCCCGGGGTTGCATCTGGGACGGGGGATGTTTGTTTGCTGAGGATCAATCTCATGAGCGGCTGGCCAGAGCACTCCTTCACCAGGCCAGGGCCCCATTACTCGCAGGAGGCTGGGCGTGGGCCAACCAAGGAGTGGGTGGTTCACACAGCAAAGTGGAGTGAGTCGTGGTCCAGGAGTGAGGAATTGGGGTGACACAGCCACACACCAGTCTGGATTGCAAGCGGGGAACGTCACAGCAGCCCAGTCTACGTCTATCGAAATGGACCTGCAGTGCTAAAGGGAAGAGGCGCAGCTTTGGCAATGGTGCTGCTGAGTGATGAGGGCTGGGTGACCTCGGCTGTCTGGTACGGCACTCGGCCTGCCAACCACCTCCGGGAGGGGCTGGCTTCTTTATCAGAAGGACTCTGCTGTCTCCCTACAGCCGCTGTCCAGGACCAAGGGCCTTATGCCCAGAATTCCCACAGGCCAAAGCGACTGGAGAAGCATCATAGAAGCGTAGAACTGGAAGGGGCCACGTGAGGTCGTCTAGTCCAGTTCTCTGCACTCAAGGCAGGACCAAGCATTATCTAGAGAGACCATCCCTGGCAGGCGTCTGCCTAACCTGCTCTTACACATCTCCAGTGATGGAGATTCCACAGCCCCCTTGGCACTTTGTTCCGTGATGGACAGTCAGGAAGTTTTTCAACCTATGTCCAACCTAAACCTCCCTGGCTGCAGTTTAAGCCCATTGCTTCTTGTCCTTGCCTCAGAGGTTAACGAGAACAATTTTCCCCTCCTCCTTGTAACAACCTTTTATGTACTTGAAAACAGTTATCACGTCCGCTCTGTCTTCTCTTCTCCAGACTAAACAAACCCAGTTTTTTCAATCACAGGTCGTGTTTTCTAGACTTTTCATTGTTTCTGTTGCTCTTCTCTGGACTTTCTTCAGTTTGTCCCCAGTATGGCACCCAAAACTGCACACAATACTCCAGTTAAGGCCTAATCAGCATGGAGTAGAATGGAAGAATTTCCTCTCGTGTCTTACTTACAACAGTCCGACTAATACATCCCAGAATGATGTTTGCTTTTTTTGCGACAGTGTTACATTGTTGATTCATATTTAGCTTGTGCTCCACTATGACCCCCAGATCAAAACAGCTAACAGGATGTTGGGAATCGTTAGGAAAGGGATAGATAATAAGACAGAAAATATCATATTGCCTCTATGTAAATCCATGGTACACCCACATCTGGAATACTGCCTGCAGATCTGGTCGCCCCATCTCAAAAAAGATATATTGGAATTGGAAAATGTATAGAAAAGGGCACCAGAAATTATTAGGGGTATGGAAAAACTTCCATGTGAGGAAAAATTAATAAGACTGGGACTTTTCAGCTTCAAAAAAGAGACGACTAAGGGGGATATGCAAAGGTCTATACAATCATGACTGATGAGGAGAAAGGAAATAAGGACGTGTTATTTACCCCTTTTCATAACACAAGAACTAGCGGTCACCCAATGAAATTAATAGGCAGCAGGTTTAAAATGAACAAAAGGAAGTATTTTTTCACACAACGCATAGTCAACCTGTGGAATTCCTTGCAAGAGGGTGTTGTGATGGCCAAGACTATAACTGGGTTCAAAAAAGAACTAAATAAGTTCATGGAGGACAGGTCCATCAATGGCTATTAGCCAGGATAGGCAGGGGTTGCTGTTTGCCAGAGGCTGGGAATGGCCAACGGCATGGATCACTTGATGATCACCTGTTCTATTCATTCCCTTTGAAGCACCTGGCACTGGCCGCTGTCGGCAGATGGGATACTGGGGTAGATGGACCCTTGGTCTGATCCAGCACGGCCATTCTTATGTTCACTTCATTTGTGTACTAGAGGTACACATGGCCAGAAGAGATCTTTGTGATCATCTAGCCTGACCTCCTGTATAACTTCCCTGAAACAATTCCCAGAGCAGACATTCAGACCATCCAGTCCTGATTTTAAAATTGCCAGAGATGGAGAATCCACCGCTCCCCTGGGTGAATTGTTCCAGTGGTTAAAGTGTACGCCTTGTTTCCGGTCTGAATTTGTCTTGCTTCAGCTTCCTCCTTTGGATCGTGTTAGACCATTCTCAGCTAGACTGGCGAGCCCATTATTAACTCTTTGTTCCCCAGGTAGGTTCTTCTAGACTGTGATCATGTCACCCCTTCACCTTCTCTTTAAGGTACAATAGATTCAACTGTTTGAGTCTCTCACTATTAGACACGTTTTCTAATCTTTAATCATGCTTGTGGCTCTTCTCTGAACTCTCTGTTGTTAATTTGTCAACATCCTTCTTGAACTGTGGACATCAGACCTGGACACAGGACTCCAGCAGTGGTTGCACCAGTGCAAATACAGCGGGAAAATAACCTCTGTACTCCTACTTGAGTTTCCCCCGTTTATGCAGCCCAGCGTGACAGTAGCTCATTTGGCCACGGAGTCGCTCTGGGAGCTTGTGCTCAGCTCATTTTCCACCATGACCCCCAACTCTTTTTCCGAGTCGTTGCTTCCCAGGGTCGAGTCCCCCAGCCTGTAAGCATGGCCTGCATTCCTTGTTCCCAGACATTTATATGTAGCTGTATTAAAACACACACTGTTTGTTCACGCACAGTTTACCAGCGATCCAGATAGCTCTGTATCCATCACCTGTCGCCACTCCTGTAACTTTTGTGTCATCTGCAAACTTTATCAGTGATGATTTTATGTTTTCTTCCAGGTCATTGATAAAACTCTTAAATAAATAGCACAGGGCCAAGACCTGATCCCTGTGGGACACCACTAGAAACACACCTGCTTGATGACAATTCCCCATTTACAATCCCATTCTGAGACCTGTCAGTTATCCAGTTTTTGATCCATTTAATATGTGCTGGGCTGGGCCGGGCCTTCTGTTGGCGAGCGCATCACCCCTGGAGAGCGAGACCACGTCTTCTCTGAATGGGCCCTTCTCAGCCAGAGGGGCTCCCGGAAGCTGGGCCCTGTGAAGGAGACTCCCTGGCCCGTTGCCCTGCCAAGAGCTTTGAAAACTCGGCTGATGCCAAGCACTTGCCAAGAGTGGAGAGGGACTTGCAGCAGTGGCCCTGGCAACTAGCACCCCCCTCGTCTCCCCACACCCAGCTATTGCATGGGCAGTGAGCGTGGCGGAGTGTCACAGAGCACCGTGTCTCTGCCCTTCCCCATGCCGCTCGGGCTGGGCTGGGCTGAGCGGGGGATTGGCGTGGGTGAGAGGGGTGTGTGGCCAAAATCTGTTCTGCGTCACACCGGGAATGCCAAGCCAGCACTGCCTGTTACGCCATCCTGCGTGTGGGGTGCACCCCCTTCTGTCCTGGCTGCGTCGGGAGCTCCCTCCTGCACCCCCACGGGGCCCAGCTGCTGTGCTGGCTGGGAGACCTCCGGCCCCCGCTCTCTGCATCTTTCGGATTTGCTGATGACACCACCCCGGGATTGGGCCTGGCAGCTGCAGCCTCCAGTGGGGCTGAGCCCTGGCTGGGGTAGGCTAGTTCACTGGGCCAGGCCGGGTGTCCCCCACCTGGGGATTGTACCCGTCAGTCCCAGCCCCTGGGGGGCTGGGCGGGTGTCTCCCACCTGGGGATTGTACCTGTCAGTCCCAGCCCCTGGGGGGCCAGGCGGGGTGGGATCCTGGCCGGGTTAGGTTAGTTTTATCGGGCCGGCGCAGCGTCCCACCTGAGGCCGCCGTCACCGACAGGGAGCTGGTTATCAGCATCTCTGGGTAGGGACAGGAACCCAAAATGCTGCTTGGTCCATTGGCATTCGTACTGCATTGCATCGGGGCTGGCAGGGGACCAGGGAGGGCACCAGAATATTTTCCAGTCTGTGTCTGGCTGCGGGAATGAGTCTCCGGGGTGACGCCTTGTTCTGCTGAGCTGCCCAGATGAGATTCTGTCTCGGCTCTGCGCGGCTGCTGTCCCGGCTGCATGGCTCTGCACGTCCACTCGAGTCTGCCTCGATAAATGCTGGCAGCACGGCGGAGCTGGCTGGTGCTGGTCTAACAGGGATGCCTGGCAGAGACTGGTCATAGCCTGGCTTACTGCCGCCAGGGCTAGCCCTCTGCTCCCCTAAGCTGCCAGACACGGAGCGGCCCTGCCACCTCCGACGCGTTGCACCCTTCCAGTCACCGTGAGCACCTCTTTGCTGTCAGCAGGGTCACTCGCAGCGTGGCTGGAGCCTGTAGACACCACCGTGGCCTCGGACGTGATTGCAGCTCGGTGCGGGAGAAGGCCGGGCCGGGATGAGGACAGATGGCGAGGCTGTCTCCCATCGCTCAGGGCGAGCCGTGAGAACCCCGGCCACGTGCCTCAGACTCGAGAGCAGCAGCAATGGGCCACCCAGCCCCACCCGTGAGCCCTTTGGAAATCATTTCCTTTCCCCTTCCTGCTCGTTCCCTTCGCGCCGTCCGCAGAAGGCAGCCGGGGTCTCGTATGTCCAGCGTGGTGGCTGGAGCTGTACGGCTATGTAGACCCTGGGACTGGTGCCTAGGCCCTCCCCGGGCAGGGCGTCCCCCTGGGAATTGTTTCCATGCCAGCGCACGGGTGGCTCTGAGCTCTCCTCACTGCCTCTGGGAAGTGCTGCAGGGCGGGGGTCAAGACCAGACCCCTCGGCCCTGACAACACGGAGCTTCTTCTGAAAGTGGCCCGGCACCATGGCGCTGGTGCCCGGCGCGGGAACCCGAGTGCGCCTCAGCCGGGCGAGCTGAGCCGTGGAATAACGGCAGGGGCTGCTCTGTGCTGGTGCTGCGCCAGGGCCGCTGGCAGTGGTCTCCGCTGGGCCCACACCTTTCAGGTTTCCCGAGCAGCCCTGGGCTGCGCTTTGGGTCTTTGCACGGCTGTGCCGCTGCGCCAGGCGCCTCCCCGAGAGAGGAGAGCTGGCTGGGATGATACGGCGATGGGCACGCTCGGAATCCTTCAGGAGCCTGCAGACCGTGCCAGACGGGCACAAAATGGAGCAGGTGCAGCTGCCGCCTCACTGGATGGAGAGGCGGCCTTGCCTCCGCTCGCAGGGGCTCTGTGGGCCCCCTCTTTGCGTTACAGGGGAGGGGGCCTGCGCTTGCTCGGCCTAGGGGCAGCCCGCAAGCCCCCCGCTTTACGCGACCGCCGATTCAGGGGCTTGAACCGTTGGCAGCGTGGCGTCGGGGGATGTGTGTGCACTGGCCGAGTGCCTGGCTGCTGCCCTCCGCTCCAGAGGTGGCTGCATTTCCAGGGTGCCGCACGCATGTTGCTTGTGGAGGCCTTGGGGGCAGAGGCACTGGGGAGAAGCACAAATCTTTCCTTCCAGCCCCTCGTGGCCCTGGTAACTTCCTGCGCTCCACATCGCAGGCCAGCCAGCACCTTCCCTCGGCGGGTCCGCGTGCACCCAGCAGTGCCGCCTCCCTTGCTTCCTGATGCCAAGGGAGGAGAGCAGGAAGCCGGAGACGAGCAGCATCCAAAGCACAAACCCAGCCCAGAAGCAGGAGCTGCAGCATATTTCGCTGCGGAGGCTTGGGCTGGAAGTGGGAGTGGGCAGGTGACTCCGCGCTGCTCCTCCCTGATTTCCCAGTCCTGATCAGAACCAGACTCCATCTTCCCGCTCGCTCGCTCGCTCGGCTTGGTCTCCCTCTCCTCCTCCCCTCCCATCCCCTGCCTTGCCTTGTCTGAAGTCGCACAGCACAGCACAGCACAGCGTGGCTGTGCAGTGGGCATGCCTGGCCCTTCACACAGCAGCAGCGTCACAGCAGCAGCAGCAGCAGCAGGGAGATTGGGGATGTGATTGCGCAGCCCCTCTGCAATGCCAGGGATGCAGCGGTACCAAAACCGTTAAACTGACTGTGTCTTTCCCCCAGCTCCCGGGGGGAGGAGAGCGCGGACAAGCAGCATCGCCCACTGCTCCTGGGCCGCGCTGCTGGAGCGGGATGAGGAGGCTCCCTGGAAAGGTGAGTAGGGAGATGATGGGGGGTGCGTGTCTTGCTGGCAGAGGGTTTTTTAGGTCAGTCGTTTTCCGGCAAGGCAGCGTGCGTGTCTGGGGTTTGCCAGCTCCATGCTGGGCCCCGCGGTGTCCGGTTTGCTTTGTCCCTTTAGTGCTGTGTGGCTGTTGTGATTGTTGTTCAGGGCAGAGGGCTGGGGTTGCAGTACAGTGTTTGTGTCCTTGGAGCCGGGAAAGAGCTGGCTGTCACGGCCAGGACTCCCCGGCGTGGTGGGTCAGTCCTGCAGCGGCGAGCAGAGGCTGGCCTGGCATTGCCCTCTCCTTGGTGCAGTAACAGTGCCCGCCATTGTCTGCCATGACAGCCGAGCCCATCCAGCTTGTTTTGGTCCGGCGCGGTGCCATGCTCTCTGTGCGTCCCTGCTGGTGATGCTGTGCAGCATGAAATCTGTTCTGACAGGCAGCGCTTTCATGAGAGCAAGAAACAAAGGACATGGGCGGGGGAGAGGCGGCTGTCTCTGGCCTGGGCTCTTTTTGCAGGGTGGTAAATCGATTTCACACAAGCCGCTAGGTGGGAGCCCAGTGGGCAAGTAAAAACCCTGTCCCTCCCTGACGGAGGACACCCAGCTCTGCGGGCTGGATCCTTTGTGCCGCCGGGGTGTGTCTCATGCCTGCCTTGCACAGCAGTAACTGGCCTCTTTTCTCAGCTGGGAAAAGGGGCCATCCGAGGATGGGGGATGAATTGTTGTAATTATTGAGATCGGCAGTTCAGGGCTGGTGCCATTTACTGGTGCTTAACGGGGAGGAGGTGTCGCACCCACTCCTGGCCCCCCTCCC
This sequence comes from Emydura macquarii macquarii, assembly GCF_026122565.2. Lineage (NCBI taxonomy): Eukaryota > Metazoa > Chordata > Testudines > Chelidae > Emydura > Emydura macquarii. Next base: position 1,841,470 of record NW_027131052.1, read on the forward strand.
CCCCTGTTCGTGCCCCGCAGCCACTGCCAGGCCCCGAGTGCTCCAGACAAAGAAGGCTCCACTACTACGGATGCGGTAAGAGGGGCTGGCGGCTGGTGGAGTGATGTTTAGATCTGAAGTCAGCAGGGAGAGCAGGGGATGATGCATGGCTAGCCGGCTGAAAGGAATGCTGATGCGCCTAGAGGGGGTGCAGTGGCATGAGTCTATAGGGGATGCAGAAGTCAGTAGCTTTTCTCCCCTGGACCCTGGTATCATATAAGCTAATGTCACAGGTGAAATGAGTTGGGAAGCCCTAACATTCTCACAAATGCTCTGGGCCGCTCTCTTCAGGGATCACCAAAGGGTGGGTTCGATAAAACATCCTCAGATCTGCAAGGGATGCCAGGACGGGAAGGGCAGGGACAGTGCAGGCTGAGCGGTGCAGGAGCTTGGAATGAGAATAGCAACAGAAAGGGCTGCAGGGCAGGAGCGAGGCACATTGCAAGTGCGTGTGGGGCTCAGGACTGGCAGAGCAGGAGGGCTGCTGCCCCAGACGGGGGGCGGGCTTGCGGGGCAGTGGCAGATGTGAGGTGGGGCGGGAATTCAGGGCTGGAAGAGCAGGGGCATTTAAATACTAAATTGCTAGCGTGACTCCCAGCTCGTCTCACTGTGTTCGTCCAGCATGTCAGGATCTAGAGCGTGGATAAAGTTCAGCTGAGGCTGGACCTCTCCTTGCACCTTCTGTACAGCAGTTTTGTGGCAGAAGGATCTGCAAGTTCTCAGTCAGTCTCTCTCTAGCTCTTTCTTCCCATGTGTTCCTGGCTTTTAAACCTGGGCAAATTCAGAGCATCTGTTCAGGACAGCAGAGGGGAAGAACAGGGATTCATGCAAAAAACACATGAGAGAGTTAGTTCTCCCATAAATTAAAATGGCATCAGGGCATTGAGCCTCCTGGCCTGCCAACATCCTCCCATCAAAACCTGAAGATCATCCCCTGGGATCTCAAAACGCTGTGTGTCGCCCATCCTCTTCCACAATCCTGAGGACACGCAGCCCAGAGGGACCATGCTGCAGGATGTGCACCTGCAGGAGGGAGCTAGAGAGAACATTTGGTCGGACACATGCATCTGCCTGTGTCTGCATCCAGGTGCCAGAGGAGAGACGGTGCAGCAGGACACACAGCACCCTGGGGCTGCCTTGAGGAGGTGGAGTCCCTGCTTCAGAGCACTGACCTGTGCCAGGAAGCTGGGGCAATGTGCAGCAGGCGGGCGATTCTCTGCGTGCATCTGAAGGAAGGTGCTGAGGAGCTTGAGGCAGATACCTGCAGCCTGCTTCACGGTGCTAGCGAGAGCATGCGCCATGGCATGCGGTCTGGCTGGGCCTTGGTTGTGTGTCTTGCTGGCGTAGCAGTATTTGTTAAGCACTGAGAAAGCGCAAAGACACGCTCCCTGCCTGAGATGCTTGCACGCTGAAAGGCCGGCAGGATCGGGTGGGCCTGGAGAGCCCTGAGGAATCGTTAGGTTTAAAGAAATCCTGCATATTGCGCATCGGGCCTGGCGTAGGATGCACGAGTCCTGCTCCACAGCCTGGTTAGTGCCTTAGACAGGATGCTAAAGAGGATGGAGCAGGGGCACTTGCAGGTTTCAGCTGGTGTAAATGATGGATTCTCTGCAGTCTGAAGTCTTTAAACCATGACTTGAATTCAGTAACAGCCGGAGGCTAGGGGCCTGTTACAGGGGTGGGTGGGGGAGGGTCTGTGGCCTGCGATGTGCAGGAGGTCAGACTAGATGACCATGAGTCCGAGTGCAGCAGGATCTCTGGACGAGGCTCCTTCAGTAATTGCATGGCAGGAAATGCAGGTGCCCGTGAGAACGTGTCACGGGCTGATGTGCAGTGCAGCCCCCCTGAGCCAGTATCTCTGCCCTGTGCTAATGATCTCACCGCTGCTTCAGTGGCAAATGGAAGAGCAGGTCCCTGCCCCGTGGCTCTTACAATATCGCCTCGAGCAAAGATTCAGCGAAAGACAGGCTGGCTGGGTGGGGGTAGGGAAAGGAAGAGGACGGGGCAGGTAGAAAGTCAGTAGTAACTAAGGGAGGGGAGTCTTGCTCCTTGGGAGAGTCAGGCGTTCCCTGCTGAGTAGATTGTCATTGATTACAGAGCAGCGCTGGTTGCTGCGTTAAGACTCAAGCCAGAATCCCATTCGGAGATTGTTCTGTAACCCGCTCATCCCCGCTTCTCCCCACACCCCAACGCTCACGTGCACGGTTCTCCCAGCTGGAATTTTGCAGAGCGGTTTGGGAAAAGTCAGGAAAGAAATGTGCAGAAGTGTGAAGCTCGTCCGGCCGATGGCAGCGAGAGGGGCGGGGGGCAGTGAGCGCTTCTCCCCACCACCACTTTACATGCACACAGCTTGCTAGGTAGCAAATGTGAAGCCACCTTCACATCTCCGCCACCAGGCCCGCCTGGCATATCCATCTGCCATGGACGAGCCCCAGGCTGCACCGGGAAGCCTCGCTTTGGGCCTCCCAGATGCTGAGCTGCATCCCACCCATGCAGGCTTTGTTCATTAATCCCTGAAACTTTTGAAGTTAATTAAAATGCTCAGGGAAATTCCCAAATACACAGAACCGTCCCGAGCAGTTCAGCGTGAAGTTGTGTTTCAGGAACGTCCAGACACCAGCCCCCCAGTGCTAGCCTCGCTTCACAAAACTTCTGCCTCTGCAAATCACCCAGGGGTTAAAGGCTGGGGAAAGACAGTGCAGGGGCCGGGGGCCGGGCAGTTCGCTCTGGCAGCCGGTGAGGATCAGTCCTGCATCGCAGCTTGCAAAGCGATGGGTTGGCTGGAGCCTCTAACCCACCCACACCATTGGCATTAACCTGGCCTGGCTAGCCCCAAGCATTCAAAAAATCTAACCACGAGACTTTACAAGATAAAGGTGGGGCCCTTTGCCTTTGCCGTGTGGGTTTTCAGTCCTTGAGGGGCACTCGGTTCATGTTTGCACCTTAGACTGTGTTACTGAAAGCCAAGGTGCTGCCTACTTACATGATTCCAGGAGCTGGTGCTTTCCAAAAAACACCAACCCTGGTGAGCACCGGTAACTAGCCTTTCCCGTTGGCTTGTCGTGATACCTGCTGGTCAGGCTCCCTGCGCGGGCCGGGCCGGGCCCATGGTGGTCACTGAAGAAGGGTAACGAAGGTGCTGTCAGAATGGCTGCAGTACAGAGATCCCCTTCAGCGTTCTCCCTCGCTGGAAGATTTTAGTGTAAGGACAAGGACACCTGTGCTCAGGACCTAGGCGCCGGTCCCTGCCTCTCCACCAAAGCTGGCAGTTTCGTCTGAGGGTAGCACCATGGTAGTCCACAGAACTGAGTTTTCAGTGGCATTTTCCCTCCTGTCAGGTGCTGCTGGGTGTTTCCCAGGGTGCGGAGTGGCAGTTTGCTCAGTAGCAGGGCAAGGCCTGGCAGGGACCACAGACTGGCTGAGATTGTTCGTGTTACATGAGTGTTAGAGACTGGAATTGAGATCAGGGGCCCACTGGGCTGGACACTGCAGAGACTGTCCCTGCCCCAGAGAGCTCACAGCCCGACCAGACAGTACTGCTGAAGGATGGTGGGTGTCCTCATTGCTCAGGTAGGGTGCGGAGACCCAGAGGGATTGTGACTTGCCCAGGGCCGCTGAGAGAGTCTGTGACAGAGTTGGGAATGGAAGTCTGATCTCCAGAGACCTGGCACTGGGCCGTCACCACGGGGCCAGCCGCTCTCCAGAGTCCCGGCGCTGGGCTGACGCCACGGAGCCAGCCTTCCTTTGGCGTGTGGCTGTGCTAACATACAATAAATGGCAGCGTGCAGATTGCTCTACACAGCAGAGACCAAGACCAATCCCCGGAGACTCACCTTCTGAGTTAGAGCTGGACCAGCGGGCACAGACGCCAGGCCAGGGTGGAGCCTCTGGGAGGATGATGGCGGTCAGGTCACAGGGCCGTTTGGACGGAGAGTGGCTGTGCTGACTAATGGTTGTAAATTGTAGCATTCAGCCAAACAGTGACTAGCTGGAAAGGGAGCCTGGTCAGAGCTACATAGTACGTAGGACAGTAACTGATGCAGGCGGCCAGTTCCTCGTGGCCGGTGGGGCAGCCTGCCCATGATGTAAACAAGGGAAGAACAAACAGGAAACGTGGCTATAAATCTCCCTCTGCGGCTTTATCCCCCTCCCCAGTGCTGCGTGTCACTCAGCTCCAGGGGTAAGCCCCAGGGCGGGCAGGGAGCATTTCTTTGCGTGTGTTTGCACGGTGCCCGGGGCTCTGAGTGCTGCTGTACTACAGAGAGCCAAAGACCAGCTCTGCGTAAGGCCCAAGGCTTGTCACTTTCCCAACTGCAGTTGGTCCAGTACCAGACGTTTCCTCACCCACCCTGTGGCCTGGACACCCCAGATCCCATAGACCTGAGCCGGCTGAGCCGTAGGTAATTTTCACCAACTCAGGAGCTGCTCCTGACCCTCTCAGAACCACGAGCGTTCGTTAATGACCTTCCGGGGTGTCTTGCTGTTGGCATGCAGTGAAATGCCTGCACTACAGACAGACCAGCCCCTGCTATCCTGCTCCAGTGCCGGACGTTACCTGGGCTCCACAGGCGACGGTCACGGCTGGGCTTGCTCTGGGGGGCTGGTGTTAGAGGGGAGAGGGGAGCAATGGGAGATTCCTGCTTATGAGCGAGATCCTCAGTCACAGGTGTTAGAGGCAGAAAAGTTTCTGGAGGCCAGCCACAGGTGTCTGGCAAGACTACAGTCCCCGGCAGAGCATGTCCTGGGCGTTATTCTGCGATCAGACTTGATGATCTGGAGGATGGGGTAGATTGCACCCTCAGCAAGTTTGCAGATGACATTAAGCTAGGGGGAGTGGTAGATACCCTGGAAGGTAGGGATAGGATACAGAAGGACCTAAACAAACTGGAGGATTGGGCCAAAAGAAATCTAATGAGGTTCAACAAGGAGAAGTGCAGAGTCCTGCACTTAGGATGGAAGAATCCCATGCACAGCTACAGACTGGAGACCGACAGGCTGGGCAGCAGTTCTGCAGAAAAGGTCCTGGGGGTCACAGTGGATAAAAAGCTGGATATGAGTCAGCAGTGTGCCCTGGTTGTCAAGAAGGCTAATAGCATATTGGGCTGCATTAGTAGCAGCATTGCCAGCAGATCGAGGGAAGTGATTATTCCCCTCTATTCGGCATTGGTGAGGCCGCATTTGGAGTATTGTGTCCAGTTTTGGGCCCCCCACTACAAAAAGGATGTGGAGAAGTTGGAGAGAGTCCAGCGGAGGGCAACAAAAATGATTAAGGGGCTGGAGCACAAGACTTATGAGGAGAGGCCGAGGGAACTAGGCTTGTTTAGTCTGCAGAAGAGAAGAATGAGGGGGATTTGATAGCAGCCTTCAACTACCTGAAAGGGGGTTCCAGGGAGGATGGGGCTAGGCTGTTCTCGGTGGTGGCAGATGACAGAACAAGGAGCAACGGTCTCAAGTTACAGGAGTGGAGGTCTAGGTTGGACATTAGGAAAAAGTTTTTCCCTATAGGAGGGTGGTGAAGCACTGGAATGGGTTACCTAGGGAGGTGGTTTAATCTCCATCTTTAGAGGTTTTTAAACTGAGGCTTGACAAAGCCTTGGCTGGGATTATTTAGCTGAGGTTAGTCCTGCTTTGAGCAGGGGGTTGGACTAGATGACCTCCTGAGGTCCCTTCCAACTCTATGATTCTATGTCAGCTAGGCATCAGACTGGAACATGCACTGGTATCTTGGAGGATGTTAAACAGCAGCTACTAAAGTTAGATGTTTTAAAATCAGCAGGTCCAGATGAGTTAATTCCAAGAGTTTTAAAAGAGCTGGCTGAGGAACTCACTGGACTATTAATGTTGATTTTCATTTTATCAAGGAGCACTGGAGAAGATCCAGAAGACTGGAAGAAAGCTAATGTTATACCAATATTTAAAAAGGGAAGGGGATGACTCTAGGTAATTATAGGACTATCTGTCTGACATCGATCCCTTGCAAGATATTGGAGTGGCTGATATGAGCCTTGAGTAATAAAGAATTAAAGGAGGGTAATATAATTAATGCCAATCAAAATGGGTTTCTGGAAGATAGATCCTGTCGGACAAACTTGATACTGTTTTTTGATAAGTTTACAAGTTTGGCTGATGTAGGTAATAATATTGATGTAATGTATTATTAGACTTCTGGAAGGTGTTTTACTTGGCACTGCACGACATTTTACATAAAAAGCTAAGTCAAGGTCACCCTGAGCCCCCACCTGAAATTTTGTACCTAAGACAGCGTCCTCGTTTCACAGGAATCAGCCGATTCATCTCCCCCCACTTCTGTCCGAAACCTCACAGGAACGCAAAGGATGCTTTATTACCTATCCTCGACCTGAGACATGCAATAGTGTTCTACCTTGACAAGAACAAAATACCCTCGAAGCTCTTCGTATCCAGTGTGGAATGATCCGAAGGTTCTGCCATCTCCACACAGCGACTGTTGAAATGGATTCCAGGATGTTTTACGTTATGTTACCAACAACAGAGCTTAAAACCCCCACAAAGGATCAGGACGCATGCCACCCGATCAGTGGCAACACCTACAGCCTTTCTCAACAACGCACCACTGGCTGATGTATGCAGAGCAGCCACTTTCCCAAAACACTGTGCCAGATCAGACTTCGCAATCAGATGCATTAATAGGCCCAAGAGTGTCATCATCGATTGCCCGAGTAACTCCCAAGGCCCTCCCATCCGTGAGGGGCCCTGCTCTACTGGCCTGGAGTGGAGCACCCACAGGGAAGTCACTGGAAGAAGAAGAGATGGTTATTCACCCTGTGCAGTAACTGAGATTCTTCGAGAGGTGTATCCCTGTGGGTGCGCCACTATCCCCCCTTCCCCGCTGCTTCGGAAGTCAGTAGAAGGACTCGACGGTAGAGGAGGAACTGAGGGGGTCGGGTCGTGTTGCGTTGCACGTGTTCCGAACAAGGCACCAGCGCCCCGTAGTCGCTCCATGGAGGCTAAATGTGTTAGTGTCTTTGTTCCTTCCTGCTCCTTCCCTCACTTTTGAGCCAATGGTGATATTCACTCTAGATTTCCTCTTTTAAAATGGCTTTGGCCGGGGAGGTCCTAGAGACAGCTGCCTATTCCTGGCAAGAACCACTAGGCTAAAGCAATTCTCAGCCCAGACCTGGACTTCCTTCCCGCTGTTACGTCAGTCTGGAAATTGTTCTCTGCAGCCTTTGCCATCTCGGGAGCGCTCCCAGCATCCCGCGGATGTGCTCGGAGTACAGAGAGCCCCTTTGTGTTCACACTGCCTCCCCCTGGCCTGGAGGAGTCTGAAAAAATGTTCCGAGGCCTCATCCTAGCCAAGGGAACAAAACCCTGTCGCATTCCTGCAGGTAAAGTCACAGGTTCTGCTCTCCCAGCAGCTGCCGCAGGCCATGGTGCAGGCCACAGCCAGCTCATGGACTGAGAACAAACCGGTTTCAGCAGAAGAACTGGAAGGCCCTTACATTGCCTTGTACAAGGTTTGACGCATCAGCCTCAGCAGAGGCTGTCTTCAGTGGCGGTGCTGAGCACTCCAAAGGCCTTTCCTTCCCAGAGCAGGGGTCTCCTGGGCATAGGGGCAGATGGTTGAAGGGTTTGCTGCAGAATGCTGCTTTACAGCTACAGAAAGTCTCTCTGTGTCCATGCAGCCTGGCTCCTGGCACCCCCAGAGGCTGCCCGCCTTTGAAGGGTTAACACTTTCTGCAGGCTTGGCAGGAATCGCGTGGCTGTGGCTGTTATTGGAAAGGCCATTTAGTGAGGCAATTTAAAGGGGAACATCTAATAAAGAGAGCCTGCTGCTGGCATGGTTTCCGTCTGGTCTCCGGGCTCTCGCTCTGGTTGCAGTCAGAGTGTCTTAAGTTTCATGCAGAATTGCATCATCTTTAAAAAATAAAACTCAGCAGACGGAGGCGTCATGGCTCCCTTTCTGCGCTGCCACCGTTCTTGCTGCGTAATGCTCCTGCCCAGCTCCTTTCCTCACCCATGGGGGCACATCCGCCTCCTCGAAGGCAGTGACAGACTGTCAGACAGCTGTCAGTCACATCAGGAGAGAGCTGAAACTTACCACCGTGGCTTTGAAAGATCCGTTTCCCCTGGAACTTACTGTAGGCATCGATCCCGGTGTCCCAACCACCTTCCAGCCGGGGCACTCAGCTGCCGAGGGCTGGGGGTCGAGTGTATTCCCCGTTTCAAGCAGGGCAGCCTCTCTAAAGTGCTCCTCCATTTTCAAACAGATACACTGTTTTGCTTCATTTCCTGTCCCGAGCATGCAGAGTTGCTGTGTGCTGTCAGGCAGCTCCTGTCTCCCACCCCAGGTGCAGCTGCCTTCCAGTGGGTGGGTGAGTGATTCCTGTAGATGTGTAGCTTGCAAGGGGCTTTGGGGTGAACGGCACCAGAGAAACGTGTGACTGATGGTGGATGAAGAGTCCTCTCCTCACAGCGCTCCTTATCTGCTGGCTTCCTTGGTGCCCGGCACTCCTTCCTAGAGGAAGGGTGCAGCAAGGAAGAGATGCCAGGAGCATGCGCCCTTTGGCCCTTTCAGGGTTTATCTTGATCCGCCTCCGCAGCTTTGTCACCAGGCCCCTCCATCAATTGGTGGCTATCAAGGGGACTGGAGCCTTAGAGATACCGGAGGCCAAGCCCTTCTGTCCCCTTCTGCTTGTGACACTGCTCTGTGTCTTCCTTTCTGCCCTGGATGGGGCAGCATCTCGGCTTCCCAAGGATTGGTGGGATTCCCTGGAGGCAGCATCCGTGTGAAGTGCACCGGGTGGGGCTATCCCGGGAGGCCACTTGGACGCTCCAGCTAGTGAGTCAGCTTGTGGAGTCGTGTGAGCTGCATGGAGCACATGGCAGAGTGCCCCAGGAGCTCCCCATGCCTCCTGGATGCTTCCAGGGACTGCTCCAAGAGCTCGGAACGGTTTGTGGCCTGGCTACCTGAGAGCCCCCTCCTGCCCCATGGCCTGCCAGAGCAGTGGGGATCAGCCAAGATGCTTAATCTTAGGAAGTCTGGCCCAGTGGTTGTGCCTAGCTGGGTCTCAGGAGACCTGGATTTAATTCCTCGCTCAGCCACAGCTTACCTGGGTGACTTCGGCCGAGTCACTTTGGCCCTAATCTACAAAGGCACTTAAGTGTTGGGGCATCTGCCCCTCTCTGGGACTTAAGGGGTTAAAAGCAGCCCTAGGGAAGCTGCGTGGGAGGCAGCCAATTGGAGAGAGGCTGGGAGGAGCAGCCAATCAAAGGCCAGCAGGCCCATATAAAAGGAGCTGCAGGGTACTGCAGAGCAGAGTAGTCGCTGCCTGCTGGGGCTCGAAGAGGGAAGGCCGCGTCGCTTGCAGGCTGAGAGGTGTGTTGCTGCTGGGGGTGGGTGCAGGCCCTGAGGATGGGCAGAGAAGGTGCTAGCGCTGGGGGCAGCGCCCAGGGGAAGGAACTCCAGGTGCAGCGGGAGGCTGCAATCCACAGGGTCCCATGGCCGGGACCCGGAGTAGTGGGCGGGTCTGGTCCCTCTCTCTACTCACCACTGGGAAGTGGCAGGATAAGTAACTGCAGGCGCCACGGAGAAAGTGGCCCGATGACCGAGAAGCCCAAAACACTCCCCGGAAGGGGGAACGTGGAGTGTGACACGGCCCCTCCGGCCAAACCACTACGAAGACGCTGCGGGTCCTGACAGCGGCGGGAAGGGCCACAGGTGAACTGGGAGGAAGAGTGACGGTGCCCAGACCAGGGACGTGGGCGTCGGCGTGTAGCTAATCCCCAGACAACCAGCAGGAGGCGCCAGTCTGCCGGTCAGAGGTGCGAATCCGCCACAGTCCCGGTTTTGGCTCCGCTGCCACCCTCAGATCTGCCCCAAACCCTTCAGGTGCCGAGTGAGCGTAGGCTCCTTCGTGTCGAGTGTAAAAGTGCCCTTAGCGCCTCTGTTTCTGCTTCCGAGCGTCCACACTGCTGCCTCCTGGGCAGAGCGACGCCTGGCTCTCCCGATGCTCAGAGCAAGCCATGAACCGGGGAAGATGGCGTTCGGCCGCCTCAGTTGCATGTGAGGCCCGGCGTGGCAGGCGTGCTCTGAGGCTGCCTGCTCCAGTCTGGGTCCCGTTCAGAATCCAGCCGGAGGAGGAGGAGGTGGTGCTTATCCTAGTGGTTATAGCGCTCGCCTGGGGGTGGAGACCCAGGTTCAACTGCCCCCTCTGCCTGGGGGCATGGATCTGAACGGGGGTCGCCGGACTGCTCTCCCCACTGGGCCATGGATGCTCCGATGTGGACTCCCTCAGTCTCTGCTGTTGAAACTGTTCCCCTGTGACTCACTAATGGAACAGGGCCCGGACCCTTGTTTCCCACAGCCCGGATGAGCGCTCCAGCCACGCAGTCACTCCCGTTCCTTCGCTGGCCAGCCGCGGTTCTGCTGTGGAGAAATACAGAACTAGTCCTTGGACCGGAGAGAAAGAAGGGCTGTGTGTTGCAGTGGTTAGGAACCCCCCTGCAGAGTGAGCGGGGCAGGCGCAAAACACTTTGGATGCTTAAACCACCTGATTTGTGGCAGCAGGTCCTGTTCGGGGGTCCCTGTCGGAGCGAGGTGCCTCCCTGCAGTCCGGACGTGGTGCCTATCTCTGGGACGGGCAGGGTTTAGCACATACCCCGCTGCTTGGCGTCACCCATGGGCAGGCTTAGGCGGCTCCCGACCTCTCATGCGGGCTTTGTGGATCACAGCTTCGGGCGTCCGTCTCTGCCCAGTCATTGTACAGGGAGCCCAGGCTCCTGACAGCTCTGGGGATCCCAGTGTATTCCTGTGATTTTCTGGGCACCTACATCTTAGGTGCTGTGACGCTCAGCGTTGCAACGCCTGCATCCCTCGTGGATCCTAGTGTCTCTGGCCCAGATCCTCAAAGCTATGTGGGGCCCTGACATCTATTGATTTCACTGGACGTTTGAGATCCAATCCATCCCATGGGGAAGCCAGCCCTGCCCCACCACATGGGGGTGAGGCTGAATACACCAGAGATGGTGAGGCACTCTGATGCTGCGGTGACGGGGGCCAGACCGGTACCTAGGATAGGTAGAGTGAACACGCTCAGCAGGGTCACGCCTGGTAAGTGCTGGAGAAGCCGGAGCTGACGGGTGTCGTTGGCGAGTTCGTGGCAGTGCTTTTCCCTCCGAGCCAGTGCCGCAGCGGGGTGAGAGGTCCGAACTCTGCAGCGGGTCCTTCGTGGCTTCCCCCCAAACAGTGTGTTAGTGGTGTTGTGTGTAGTTAACCGGCTGTTGTGTGCCTCTCCTCTCTCCCCCCCCCCCCCCCCCCCCCCCCCGGCCTGGATCCACGGTTCAGTGTGGTGATGCTTGGCGTTCCTTCCGGCTCTGCCCCATGCTGCTACGCCAAGAAGTGATGGTCTGTGTCGGCGGTAACTGCATGTGGCATGAGCAGTTAAACAGCCCCGCTCCTCCTCCTCCTCCATGCAGATTTGCATAAGCTGAGTGGGAGCGTATGGTTGGGGGGTGAGGCAGGCCGTGGGGGGAACAGGGCAGGAGTCATGACCTCTGTGCGTCTGTGGCAGAGTTCTGCCCCATGCCAGATGGGGAGTCCTGGGACCACAGAAGGTAGAGCTGGAGAAGGCCTGTTAGATCACCCAGTCCCACGCCCATGGGAGCTGACCGATCACTTCCTATTATACAGGCCTGGGGACTTTGACCAGTCTAACTCGAGGTGCCAAAGCCGTTTTCCTTGGCATGCCTGATTCCGGTTGTCTCGTTACTGGGACGATCTTCCTGATGTTCACTTATCTTCTCCCGTAATGTCAGCCCAGTGCCTGTCTCAGCTCCATTGCTTCCCCCCAAGTCACTCCTTGCTTGTTAATTTAAGAGCCAGTCCGGACGGCTCCTGCTTCCCTCTCCTTATGGCACTCGCGAGTAAATCACGGATCTGAGCTGCACATTGCTGGGGGATGTTTCTGTGCCCAGGGAGATAAGACCTGTCATAAGTGACAGTGCACCTGGTGGGGAGGTGGAGTCGTCTGTGCACGCCAAGTGCATGTGTGTGCAAGCCATGCCCAAGCCATACGTGCTGGCCGTGTGTCTCCCAGTGCTCGTTCCCAGGAGGTGTGTGGGTTACACTGGCACTTTGACGTGCCAGCTCAGCAGGGGACCCCAGAACACACACAATTAGATTGTGGCGCACGCTGCCACACGACGTATTGGAGGCCAAGAATCTAGCAAGATTCAAAAGCGATGGGAAAAGAGCAGAATTGCCAGACACACAATGAGTGCGACTTGTTGGGAAGAGTCAACCCGGCTTTTGTAAAGAGAAATCCTGCCTCACCAGCTACTGGAATTCCTTGAAGGGGGTCAGCAAACGTGTGGACAAGGGTGATCCGGTGCATATAATGTGCTGGGACTGTCAGAAAGCCTTTGGCAAGGTCCCTCAATGAAGGCTCTTACGCAAAGTCAGCTGTTGTGGGATAAGAGAGAAGGTCCTCTCCTGCATCAGTAGCTGGGTAAATGACAGAAGACAAAGGGTGTTAAAACCGGTCAGTTTTCACAGTGGAGGGAGGTGGATAGCGGAATCCCCTAAAGATCTGCACTGGGACCAGTGCTTTTCAATAGTCATAAATCATCTGGGAAAAGGGGTAAATAGTGAAGTGGCAAAATTTACAGAGGATATAAAATTACTCAAGATCGATAAGTCCAAAGCAGACTGCGAAGCGTTAGAGGGGACTCACTAAACTGGGTGTCTGGGCAGCAATACAGCAAATGAAATTCAATGTTGATAAATGCAGAGTAATGCACATTGGAGAATATAATCCCAACTCTACATAGAAAATGATGGGCTCTAAATTAGCTGTTGCCACTCAAGAAAGACCTTGGAGTCATTGTGGATAGTTTTCTGAAAAAATCCACTCAACGTGCAGCAGCAGTCAGAAAAGCTAACCGGATGTTGGGAATGATTAGGAAAGGGAGAGATAATAAGACAGAAAATATCGTGTTGTCTCTGTGTAAATCCATGGTGCGCTGACGCACTGAATACTGGGTGCAGATCTGGTTGTCTCAGCAAAAAATATATATATTAGATTTGGAAGAGGTACAGAGAAGGGCAACAAAAATGGTTCGGGGTCTGGAGCAGCTTCCGTATGAGGATGGATTAAGACGGCTGGGACTTTTCAGCTTGGAAAAGAGACAACTAAGAGGGAATATGAGAGTTGTCTATAGAATCATGCCCAGTGTGGAGAAGGTGACTAAGGAAGGGTTGTTTACCCCTTCCCAAAACACAAGACCCAGTGTCACCCAATGGCAGCAGGTTTAAAGCAGGAAATATTTCTTCACCCCGCGCACCGAAGAGTGAGGGTGAGTGCTCTGCGTGGGGCAGGGCTGGATGGTGCGGCACCGAGCGGCTGGGAACATCCTCTGGTGGGGAGGTGGCTGTTGTCAGGGCCGGCAGCGCTGCTGGCTGACTCTGCCACACCAGCTGCAGCAGGAGGAATCCGCGTTCTTGTTGCCACTGGGGGCTGGCCAGGGGCCCGCCGGAGCTCCTGCATGTCTCGGGGAAGCCGGCGGCTTGGCTTCCTGCAGGGTGCGTTGCTGGGAGGCGGGATGCAGCAGTGGGTGCAGGAGGGAGAGCAGCCCCCAGGAGTCCCTCGGGTCGTGTCTGGGGCAGTCAGTGACCCAGAATCACAAGGGAGCCATAGCCGGGACTTGGGACCAAATGCACTGGGCAGAGCCGTGTGCGGTAGGGAGACGGCTGGCAAAGGGCTGCACGTAGTCCAGCTCCCCTGTTTCTCTGGCAGGCGGACGGACAAACTGCACCCTTCCATAACGGGCCATGCAAAGGAGAAGCCAGGCAGCTCCGTGAGGTTTGCTAGCAAAGCCCTGCTGGGGCTGTGGGCGTGTTCGGAGCAGCTCTTCAGACGCGGACCTGGGGATACTCAGCAGCAGGGGCCGTGGGGCCGTTCTCTGGTCAGGCTCCCCGGTCCCACCCTGACGCTGTTGTGGCTGCTGCGTCTGGGGGGCTGATGGAGCGAGACGGGCTCTGCCTTACAGCTGAAGGGAAGGGAGAAGTGACAACACACACCCAAACACACAAGGTGATCTTGTGACAGGCTGTGTCAGTCCCGCATTGGGCCAACGGGGGGGCTGGCCAAGCCCCCGGGACAGATCCTGGGGTGAGTGGCTCGGGTTCGTTGAGCCCTTGGCAGTTGGGGGAGGGGGTCAGTATAAATGATCTCCCTACAAAGGAACTGGGGCTTGAGGAATTTACGTGGGCCGAGGGGAGCAGACCTGAGGACAAGCGCAGGATGGACGCTGGAGCTATAAGGGCCTGTGTGAAGGGAGGCAGAGACTCTGGCCCAGGTGGAGGGGAGAGGACAGGCTCACACTACAAGGGACGGGTGGGTCTGCAAGGACGGGTGGAGCTGCAGGATGTAGTGGGCAAGGAGGAGACGTTTGTATTTCATGCCAGGGTAAAGGGGGAGCCAGTGGGTGACATGCTCGGCCTGTGAGCCGGGGGGTGGGTGCAGCCGGGGGGATTTGATCCAGGAGAGCGTTGCAGAGGGAGAAGCAGGAGATGTGCGCTGTCTGTGAGCTGGGGATCAGTGCTCAGCCTGTGGTCTGCGGGATCGGTGCAGTGGGACCGGTGGGCTGGCTAGTGGCAGAGAGGCCATAGAGGAGAGGCGTTGAGCAACCCAGGAATTGCCAGACTGGATCAAACCGGATCGAGGCCCATCCGCCGTCTCTGACGGGGCTCACCACCGGCTGCCTCGGAGGATGGTGCAAGGCCCCTGGCCCAGCAGATGTGACACAATCTGCCCCCAGCAGGTCTCACGCTGGTTGCTGCTGGGGAGCAGCTCCAGCCCTGAAGGAGGCGGTTGAGTAACCCTGCCATAGCTAACGGCTGTAACTTGGGATATCCCCTTCCCTGGCCCCCCTGGGCTGCAACAATCCCCATCCTCTCAGTCTCCAGCGGGGAGTTTTTCTGGGCCTGGCTCGGTCTCACCCCGCTCTGCGCCCTGCCAGTCCTGCGTGCCCTTTCTAGACTGCGCTGACCCGCGGGGAGCGGGTGGCGACCGGGAAGCGCTGCTGGGCAGTTGGGAGGGCTAGACGCTGCGGAGGTGGCTTGCATGGGGGGGGGGTGTAAGGACGGAGAAGCCAGCGTGCCCTCAGCGGGGTGACGGCGAGGGGCCGGCTGCCTGGCTGGGTGGCCCTGCACGGGCCCAGCCCCGGCTGGGTGTGATGAAATCCCAGCTCCCTGGCCCGCCGGACGCGCTTACTGCGCTCCCCAAACTCAGCCCAAGGCCTGTGGGTTTGTTTTGCTGTGATCTGAGTTGGCTCAGCTGCGTGTGGCTTGTCCCTGGCCGTTGCCCTCCCGCGCCGGGCTCTGTTCTGGCTTTGGCATGCGATGACACATCCGCCACGTTCTCCCTGCCGTCCGCCCGCTGCCCGGGCCCTGCCACCCCCCGCAGGAGTGTGTGGGCAGCCCGGCCAGCAGAGCGTCGGGCCGAGGGAGCCGCGCCTGTCGCTCAAGGGGCCAGAGACAGCAGAGAGCCCGGGCGCGGTCCCCGCAGCGCTGACAGCCCCTGGCTGGGGGGAAGGGGCAGAGCAGCGCTGATGGGCAATGCAGAACCTGATGGGGGAAGAGGGAACCGCTGGGCAGCTGCTGTGCTGAAAACGGAGCAGCCCCACCTGCCCAAGGGTTGCTTCCGCGGCACGTTACCCGGTGCTGGCTTGACCTGGCAAGCCCCCAAATGTGGGACTGGCTCAGGGCACCCCTGGCCGAGAGCCGCCTCCCCCTCCGCATGCCACGCTGCCCCGGCTGTGGTGCCCGAGCTGGAGCCCCCTTGGGTCCCCGAGGCGCCCGTCGCTGTTGAGCTCTCCCCAGGCCTGGCGTTGGCTGGGCTCAGGGTTGCTGCACGGCTCTTCCTTCCGCCCCAGCGTTCGGGGCGGGGGTGTTTCCAGGCTCTCCTGCTGCAGCCCTGTCTGGGTTGGAGCGAAGTCCCAGGGCCGAGCGGCAGGGAGCGGCGACTCAGTGACAGCGGGCAGGGACCTCCCGTCCAGACGCAGAGCTGCGTTCGGGGGCTGGTGCGCGCTGAACCGGTGATGGGGGCAGCCTCCCAGAACTGCCCGGGCTGCGTTTGGGCCCAACGGCTGCAGAGTGGTGTGTGTTAAATGGTGGGGGCTGGATTCTGGGCTGGCAGCAAGAGGCGAGGGTGGCCTGCTAGGTGCGCCCTACGTCCATGTCTCCTGCGAAGCAGGCCATGGCGCTGGGGAGAAGCCGGGCTGTGCCGGTTGGCCTGCAGTGACCTGCGCAATGGCTCCCTGGCGTGAGAGGTGACTTCCTGTTTTTTGTCTCCCTTCAGGTCTCTGAGTCCCCGCAGGAGATGTGTTCGCCCAGCCCCTCCCGCAGCCCACGCACCGTCCGTGGGTAGCGCCCGCTGGGCCGAGTTGCCGCCGAGCACGCCCAAGAATGGATAGTCCACCCAAGCTGGCGGGAGAAACGCTGATTGTCCATCACATCCCCCTGGTTCACTGCCAGGTCCCCGACAGGCCGTACTGCGGTGGGAGCAAGAGGGCCAATCCCTTTTGCCAGCCAGACCTGGGCATCACGCGGACCACCTCTCTGCCGGAGCGGGGCCTCTTGCAGGCCGACTCCCTGGTGTACAGCAGCTTGCTCCAGCCCTTGGACGCGCCGGCAGAGGCTGCGGAAGACACAGAGAGCACAGCGAGAGATTCGGTCGTCCCTGGCGTCAACAAACGGCACAATCCCTTCGTCCTGAGCCGAGGTGAGGGGCATGATCTGAGCGACACCGCGGGCCAGGCGTCCTTCCATCTGCACAGCTCCATGGTGGCTGGCAAGCCAGCTTTCCACCTGCGCGAGCTGGCGCTGCCCCCGTTCCACCTCCACGATGCCAGCCACGTCGTGAAGCCCTGGAGCATGGCCAGCCGGGCTGGCGTGGTGGATGGGCAAGAGGACAAAATCACCAGCGCTGACGTCCAGAAGAGGAACAACATTAACCGCTGCCACCTGGCTGCAGAGCGCATGGAGCTGGACGAGTGCACCTGCCAGCACCAGAGCTTCTCCTTCGAGGGCGCGGAGGACTGGAACCACAGCTCCGACGAGTCCGGGAGGAACCAGGACGCCCTGCACAGCCGGACCTGCAGCTGTTCCAGCAGCGAGCTCCAGCACTGCCGCTGCTACAGCACGTCCAGCCAGTCTGAGATGGGGGACCAGCAAATGGGCTACGTCAGCGACTCCTCGTGCAACAGCTCGGACGGGGTTCTGGTGAACTTCAGTGCCCTCTACAACAAAATGAACGGCCATTCGCGCTCCAACTTGAACTCTGCCAACCTGTCCTGCGACTCCTCCTTCTGCAGCCACTCCGACACGGGGGCCTTCTACCTGGACCTTCACTCGTCACCCACCGAGTCCAAGATGTCTTGTGAGTCACACCACCCAGAGAGCTCAGGGAAGGCGTGTGGGTGCCACCACCCGTCCTCGCCCGTCCTCGATGCCAACTGTAACTCCTACCACCTGCACTGTGAGCCGTGCCCGTCTGAGAACTCAGACCTCACCGCTTGCTTCCAGAGCCAAGCGCGGCTGGTGGTGGCCACCCAAAACTACTATAAATTAGTGACCTGTGACTTGTCTTCCCAGTCGTCTCCTAGCCCGGCAGGCTCTTCCATAACCAGTTGCTCTGAAGATCACACCAAAGGCAGCCCCCTCCAGCCCACGGAGTACTACCTGTTCAGAAGGCCTGATGCGAAGCCCGAGGAGAGCTGCCCGGGAGAGAGCAAGGGAGAAGCTGTGAGAAACATGATTGAGGGGCAAGTGTACGTCAACGTGTCCCCGCCCAACCTCAACGCTGGCCGGCCACGCTCCAGGAGCTACGATCGCAACCTGGACAGGAGCCCCGTGGGCAGGCTGGGCTCCCTGGAGCGTATGATGAGCTGCCCGGTCAAGCTGAGCGACAGCCCAGCGCTGGCCATCCAGAGCTCCCCCCCGAAGCGGGTGACTTCCTTTGCCGAGCTGGCGAAAGGCAGGAAGAAGAACGGCTCCTCTCCGCTGCTCAGAGTCAGCGGCGACTCTTCCTTGGAGTTCTCGCCCATCCCCGAGTTCCAGCAGGACTGCCTGGGAGCGCTCGAGGACCCGGCTCGTCGCAGCCAGAGCCTTCCACCCATGCCTTTCGGTCACTGCCTGAACCGGAGCTGCGAGGGCTCCCGCCTGGAGCACAGGTTGGGGGACGGGCCGCGGGCGTCTTCCAGCAAAGACTCAGGCGCCGGCAAGGTGCCATCCGACGGGCACGGGGCAGCCGAGCAGACCTCCCTCTCGCTGCTGATGGAGTCTGGTGCCAGCCCTGCCAGCGGGCACGGCCAGAGAGATGTTCGAGCCAGAGCGGATGGTAAGGAACCGAAGCAGAGATTATGATAGACGTAACCCGCAATTGCTCCCTTTGACTGCGAGGGAGGCTCTGTGGGTGGGGGGGAGATTCAGGGCTGTGCTCCCCGAGGAAAAGCACTGCCATGCGAGGTCATAAATACCCTCCCCACCCCCGCCCCAAGCCAGACCAGGGACGTTGCCTGCAGTGTATTGCTAGACCCTTGCTGGCTCGTTTCCGACCACACGTGTGATGGGCCTTGCGCAACCTGCCGTGGTTCTTGCAGAGACAGCATCTGTCCTTAACCTCTCGTGTTTCCTGCCATTTCCCGGGGGCGGTTTGCCCCCGCTCCCTCTGATGGGTGCCCTCATCACAACATTGGCTTAATCCCAAGGGGTCCCTGGGACCTTCAGCTCCCCAGACCGGGAGCTGGGGACGCTTAGCCCACGTGGTTACCAAAAATAACTCCGTGGCTTCTTAGCCTTTCACTGCCAGAGCCACGGGTTCAAATCCCCCCCTCCCACCACCGTGAAAAGGCGGAGGGGTCGCACTAAGAACCCTCTCCCTGCGTGGCATGGCTGGCACCGACTTCCCAGGAGCCAACCACAGGTGGCTGTTGGCCTGGGGAGCACGCCCCCTCCCGGCTCCGTCCTGCCTGGCCCAGGCCGGTTCTCCCCATTTCTGGGGGTGGGGGGGGGATTTTAAGTGAGGCAGCCCCAACCCCAGACTGTCAAGAAAAGAAACAGCGAGTGGGGCAGCCGGGCAGGGCAGGGCAGGGCAGGGAGGGTGGGCCTGGCCCGCTAGTGCTCGGCCATAACTTTCCTTTGGCGTTGGCATAGGTGCCGCCTGCACAGTGGCTGCCAGGAGCCAGGGGCCTGCTGGGTCGTTCCCAGCTCCGCGTTCTGCAGCGGGTTGCATGGGCCTGGCCAAAGTGCAGCTCTGCTCCCCGGGCCCCCACCTGGGCCCACTCCCTGCTGCTGCTCGGCCCCAGGATCCCTGGAGCTTCAGGGCGTGGAGAAGGGGCTCGGCTGGGATCGGGGCGACGCGGCCAGCTGGCTCGGGCAGGAATGTCTAGGACAACGCGTGAGACGGTCCATTGGTAATACGCTCCTGGCTCTAGTTACTCGGTTAACGGCTCGTTTACTCAGCAAATGAGGGGTCCTGCTGTGGCTGGGCAGTTCTGCCAGCCAGGCCCGGCTGTCTGGTGCGTAGCGCTGCTGCTACGGCCCTGGGCGCCGAGGGGCAGGGTGATACCGGCGAGGACTGGAGCAGGGTGTGGGGCTCTTTGCGCTCGCAGCCCGTTTGCCTGGTGCAGTGACGGCTGCCTGGCCCTGCGAGCAAATCACTGCTCGGATTCGTGCCCAGCCGATGCCGCGGAGCGACTGCCCAGCGCCGTGTGCAGGACCTTGCCAGCACCTCTTCTTCCCCGGGCTCTCCGCTGGCGGCTGCTGCCCTGCGTGTCGGCCACGGCCATGGCCCGTGTAACAGGCGAGTGCCACTCCCTTGCCGGCAGGGCTGGCCCTCCTGCCTCACTGCCTGGCCTCCCTGAGAAGAGAGTCGCACTGCCGCTACCTGCCCCCCCCTCGGAGCCGCCACTCCCTGCCTCCCTCTGACCCCTGCACCCTGACGGGTGCCCATCTCCCCGGGCCAGCGCCTGGCCGGTTTGCAAGGGGGCGAAGGCGCCAGCCCCGGTGTGCATGGGGCAGTTCCAGCTGGGCGTGGGCTCCCCCCCAGACATGGCAGCTGCTCAGTGCTGAGGTCTAGCGTGGCCAGGCAGTGACACTGCTGACGGGGCCCCCAGCAAGAGATACGGGTAGGGGGCTCTGGGGGGCCTGAGTGCAGCTGAGCCGGGGCCATTCAGTCCTTGGGGCCGGCTGCCTGCCCTTGCATCTTGCTGCTCTGTGTCGGAACTGGCCTTGGGGAGGGAGGAAAGGGCTCTATGGGGCACAGCCGAGCCCTCCCGCCGGCCCCCAAACCCAGTGTCGGTGTCAGCTGAGGCTGGAAAACAAATCCTCCAGCCCCTCTCCCTGCTGACCCCGAGCCCTGCCATCGCTGCCACCCCATCCGGCAGCGTTCGAGCTGCCTGGGCCAGGCTTCGCTTTGGCTGGGTGCAGCCGGGAGCCGCAGTGTCCCCGCAGCCAGCCCTGGCCCTGGCCCGGGGCGCTGGAGGGGGAAGCAAAGGAATCCCAGCGGGCCCAGTAAGAGGAGACTTGCTCAGTGCCTTCGGAGCATGCCCTGGGTCCTCTTACAGCCCCCCCGGCCGTCCACCCCGCTGCTCTGCAAAGCCAGCGGGGCAGCACCGCCTGGATGGGGAGCAGGCATGAGCGACAGCCGAACCCCGGGTTCGAGGGTGGGAGTGAAGGGTGGGCCATGGCAGCTGGGCCCTGCCCCGGCTGGGGCTCTGCGGGGCTCGTCGCTGGTTGGCGCCCGGTTAGCCAGCCTGAGCCTGCGGGAAGGGCTGTAAATGCTGAGCCAGCTGCCAGGAGGGAGGTGGGTGGCGGCTCTGTCAAATGTGGGCGGAGCCATTCAAACATCCGCCGGGGGTTCCCAGCGCAGACTGCTCGGCAATGCCCCATGCAGGGCCTGCCGGGACGTGGCCCCTGCGACTCGCATCCTGCTGAGCACGTGCAGCGAGAAGTAAGCCCCCCAGCCAGGCCGTCTGCGGGCGAGGCTGGCGTTCCATCCCTGTGCCACCCCGGGGGCATTTCTCCCTGACCCTCGCTGGTGGCAGCAAGTCATGTCCTTCAGCAGGGGCACTGGAGCCTGGTCTTGGCACAGCCACGCCAGCGAGCACGGCGGCATCCCCATGGCGCTGTCAGACAGTCCCTGCAGCCTGGATGTCACAAGTGCAAACCCCCGAGGGCCCGAGAGTGCCCGGAGCCTCCGTCAGCGTGCACAGTTCCACACAGCTTTTGCACACTCGCTTGTGGCAAATGTCCTGTGTGCAGGCGTGTAGTGCCTGTGGGTCCTGCCTGCCAGCGGTTTGCAGGTGTCGTTGTTGGCGCGCGTGGGGGCCTCTTGGAAAGGTTCTCAGGGAGCCCTGCCCGCGTTTCCCGCCACGGCGTTTTAGGCAATGAACTCCGGGGGGTGGGGGTGGCTCACAAGTGGAGGGGCCGGAGCTTGGGGTGCGGCTGTGGTGGGCAGCCGGGCCAGGGCGAAAGTGGGGCCTGGCCGGGGCAGAGGCGAGCAAGTGGGAGCCCGGTGAGCAGGGCTGGGGAATGGTGCAGCAGCTGCCGCGGGAGGAAGTTCCCTTGCCCCCCGGCCCCCTCTTGGCGACCGTCTCCTCAGAGCCTGGGCCCCGCATAGCAGGGCCGTGGCTAGGAGGCTGCCGCCAGCCGGCTAGTGCCAGGAGTTCCCTGCACCGGGCTGTGGCTCCAGCCCGTGGCTGCCCCTCGTCTCCTGCCGCCCGCTCACGCTCTGCCCGTCTCTCTCGCAGGGGGCGGCGCGGACAGCAAGGCGGTCGTGCGCTACAGCAAGGAGCAGCGCCCCACCACCCTGCCCATCCAGCCCTTCGTCTTCCAGCACCACTTCAGCAAGCCGGCCAAGGCCCGGCCCCTGCACGGCCACCTGGCCGCCAGCCTGTCCCAGCTCTGCGGCGTCGCCAGCAGCCGACCCGCCGGCCAGCAGCCCCCCGCCGGCGCCCAGTCGTCCACCGCGGCGGACCGGCCCGTGGCCCTCGCCCAGCGCTCGGTGGACGGCGCCGCCTCCCTCGGCGACGGCTGCCCCACCAAGCCGGCCCAGGAGGGCACTCGCCCGTCCCCCCTGGGGAGCTACTCGCCCGTGCGCGGCGCCGGGCCTTTCTTCCAGAGCCCGGACTCCTCTTTGCCCAGCCCGGAGAGAGCCGGCGAGAGCCACCCTCCGAGCAGCGGGTCCCGCCCGCTCTCGGCCCCCCTGCTTGCCACGCAGCCCGCCCACGCAGACCTGCACCCCCTGCAGAGCCCCACGCCGGTGCCCAGGAAGGAGGCGCCGTTAGCGCCGAGCGCGCAGGCCCCCGAGTGCCAGCTCCGGGGCGGCTCCGGGACGAGCGTGAGCCTGGCGGAGCCCCAGTGGCGAGGCAGCGGTGAGACTGGCAGCTCCGGGTCGCTGAGCAGCGCGGGCACGCGGCCCCTCAACGGTACGTCCCTGCGGCGGGCACTGGGGCGGGTCGGCCCCGGCGGTCTGGCCCCCGCGCCTCCGTTGGCTTGCGCTGGGAGCCGAGGCCATGGGAGAGCGGCAGCGGGCCGAGCGTCACGGGTGCCAGCAGCTCTGTCACGCACTGCCTCGCTCGGCACGGCCCCGAGCGCCCCCAGCCCCACCCTCTGCATGTGACCCCTGGGGCTGGCAGCCCCTGGCGCCCGGGCGGCCTGCGGCACGTGCCCTGCGGCCGGCTCCCGCCAGCCCCCCAGCCGGCAGGTCTCTCGGGGAAGGCCTGGCGCGTCCCTGCTGCTCGGCCCTGGCCCCGGCTCCCCTCCCGCGAACGTCTCTGCCGCGCTGCCGGGTGTGACTAACGTGCTGTGTCTGTCCCTGTCTCTGTGTCTCTTTCTCTCGCCCCCCGCGACCACCTGGCCCGCGGCGCCTCCCTCGCTAGCAAACCACCTCTCCCCTCAAGCGCTGAAGTGGCGGGAGTACAGGCGGAGGAACCCCCTGGGCCTGGACCGCGGCTCGGGGCCGGCCGGGTTAGCAGGCAGCCTGGACAGGAGGCAGCAGGAGCCCAGGCTGGCCCGGAGGAACCCCATCTTTGAGTTCCCTGGTTCCCTCAACGCCGGCTACGCGCACTGCAGGCTGAACGGTGCGCCTCCGCCTCGCGGGGTGACTCCCCCTCCATCCGCCCCCCCGGGCACTGTGCCTGGCCCGGGGGCTGCGGTGAACACGCCTGTGAGCGTGGGGGGGCAGGGAGAGCAGAGAGGTGTGAGATTATCCCCCCCCCATTGACGGGCCCAGCCAGCGTGGGCCCCGCTCTGCACCGCAGGCAGGTGGCTCGGCGCACGTCCCAGCTCTGGGCGGGCAGCGATGGCCGAGGCACTGAGGGCCCCACCCAAGGGCCCCTGGGCCCAGCCTGGCTTGCAAAAGGGAGCCTGCTGCAGCCACCTCCGTTTTCCTCTGGCCCTGGGAGACGCCGATCCCGCGTCCCACTGTCCGTCTGCTCAGAGCCAGACAGGCCCTGTCTACGGGGACCGCTAGCCTGCAGGGGAACCCCCGGGGGGAAGGTGCTGGTGCTGGGCTGTGCCCCCACCGCCGGTACAGGGGGAGGGGGAGGCAAACGCTGCCCTGTGCCCAGGACTGGCTGACCCCAGCACGACTCCCCAGCCCGCCTGAGCCGCCTGGGCCGAGGGCCGAGCTTTCTTGGGGGCTGGCCCAGACCATGCAACAAACCCGCAGGATCTAGGGACCGTCCCAAACCTCCCCCGGCCAGCGTGAGCTGCGCAGCGACAGCCACCGGCCCCCCCGGCAGGAAAGGACAGAGGAAGAACAGGTTAAAGAGCCCTTGCATCACTTCCCCTGGGAGAGTCGCGGGGGCGAGGGTGGCCTGCGGCACGGGCTGGCCACGGCAGTGAGCAGCGGGGCGGCTGGCGGGGGCGTCCGTGCTGTGTGCGCCTGTCGGGCAGCCCTGGACGTCCGGCCTGGGGCCGGTGACCCCCCCAGCCTGGCCAGCCCCAGCCTGAGCCAGGAGCCGGGTTCGGCATGCCCTGGCGGTGAGCGTGCTGTGAGACGGAGAGCCGTGCGAACCAGGGCTGTCCCGTCGAGTCACTGCCCCGCCGGGCGCATGCCACGCCGAGAGCCATGCGGCACTGGCCCTGGGCTCGGCCGGGCTGCTGGCAAGTGCCTGCTGCTGCCAGCTACCTCGGGAGCGGGCGGGTCCCAGCTAGGGCAGGGCTGCCTTCGCCTGCCTCTCGGACTGATCGCGCTTCCTGTCTCCGGCCCGCAGGCCAGCCTGTGAGACAGCTGCAGCTCAGCTGCTCCGACTTCTTCCCCGAGTACTTCTCCCTGGCCGAGAAGCCTCCGGCCGAGTTCTGCCTGTCCCCGGACGGCAGCGCGGAGTCCATCTCCATCGACCTGCTGCAGAAGAGAGGTAGGGGGGCCGAGAGCGCAGCGAAGCCCCGAGCAAAGGCTCCACTTTCAGGACACGCTTGGAACTGCCGCTGCGCCCTGAGCCACGGCCCCTTCCTGTGCCGCTGTCGATGCAGGGGGCACCCAAGCCCGTTCCCGGGGGCCCAGCCCGCGTCCTGCGCCAGCTCTCCAGCGCTGACGGGTCCACAGCTTGTTCCTGTGCCTCGTAGCTTTAAACAGAGCTACCCCAGCAGGGCCGGAGCCCGGCACGGCCCCCCCTCACCCCCCACACCCAGCACCTCCCCCCGGCCAGCCACCCCAGAGCCCTTCCTGGGAACATCCCTCGGCTCCAGCAGCACCTATCGTCCCTGTGAACCTTTGCCACCCGTTGGCTACACCCTGCCCTTCGCCAGCCTGCTCCCCTTGCAGAGCCGGGCACGGGGGGGGGGGGTGCTGGCTGATCCGTGGGGGCAGAGAGCCGGCTCTGCTCCTAGCCAGACGTGGGGGGTGGCCGGGATGGGGCATCAGCTGGCAGCCTGGGGGGGCTCGCTGTCACCTGAATGCGGTAAAACCAGCATGTGGACGGGGGGTGCCGGGGCGCTGGCGCTGTGCAGGCAGCCTGGCTCCCCCGGCAGCTCCCAGGGCCTCCCCTGACGCGGTCTCTGTCCTCCAGGGCTGGTGAAGGCGATCAACACGGCCGTGGATCTGATCGTGGCTCACTTCGGAACGAGCCGGGATCTGGGGGTGAAGGTAACACCGCTGCCCTTCTGCCGCGTGCTGGGGCTGGGCCGTGGGTCCCATGGGCCGGGGGGTGGGGGCCAGCGCAGCACTGCTGTTGGCCCACTAGCTCACCCCCGGGGCACGGCAATATTTTCACAGCGTGTTAAACCTTCGTCAACATCCCCTGCCCCCCTCCACCCCCCGCCCCAGAGCCGCAGTGTGATCGGACTCAGGGAACCGGCGCCCTCGGCTCCGTCTTGTGAGGTTGCAGCTTTTGAGCCCGAGCCAGGTGCCGGAGCTCGCTAACGCGCCTGCCCTGCTCCGTAACATGCTGGGTCCTCTGCCGCCCTGCGCCCACAGGGAGCCCCTCCTGCGCTGCAGGCCCCTCTGCCAGCCACGCGGCCACTGGCTCCGGCTCCCAACGTGCCGGCGGTGGCGCAGGGAATGGCCGCTTGCCTGCGGGCATCCTGGCTCTGAGTCGGTCGTGATGGGGCGGGTGGGGTCCCTTACACCAGGAATGGTGGTTACTCCAGGGCCAGGGGCTGCTCTGCTTTGCCAGTCCGCAAGGAAAAGCAGCCGGAGGGGCGGGGAGGGGCTCGCTGCCGTGGGGATGCGCTCGTGGGGCCTACGCGTGGCTGGGGCTGGGGGCTGCTGGCAGAGAGGGGTCGCCCGTACCCCGCAGGATGTAACAGAGCCAGCACCAGCCTTTGCCTGCAGCGCACGGTGGCGAAATGGCCCCGGGGGCAGCTGATGGCGGAGGGGCAGCATGGGATAGTCTGAACGTGCAGGTGTGACCCGCTCGCTGGAGGAGCTGCCGGGCTCAGCACTGCACACCTTGGAGCTGTTTACTTCACCCAGCCCCCCGCGCTGGCCAGCCCCGTCAGTGCAGCCCCAGCCCTCACCCCTGGAACTCCCTGCAGCAGGACGCCGAGCAGTCAGCGGCACCGCCACTGACCCTCTGCCTCCCACCTGCTCTCTCCCAGGCCAAGCTTGGGAACAGCTCGGTGAGCCCCAACGTGGGGCACCTCATCCTGAAGTACCTGTGCCCGGCCATCCGGGACATCCTGAGCGACGGGCTGAAGGGCTACGTGCTGGACGTGATCATCGGCCAGCGGAAGAACACCCCCTGGAGCGTGGTGGAGGCGTCCACCCAGCTAGGTACCGTTCAGCCCAGCCCTGGGCGTGAGGTTTGCTCCTGCACCAGGAACCCACTAACACTGCACCCAAGCAGGGGGCCTGGGCTGACGGCAGCCAGACCCCCCCCTCCCCAGAGCATGCTGCTGGGCTGGTTAGCTGGGGCATTTCCCATGACCCCAGCCCTTTGGGGCACACCCTGCCTGTGTGTGTCCAGGGGCGAGCGAGGCCTGTGGGTCTGTGCATGCTCCGGGGGTGTGAGATGAGCTGCTCAGCTAGTCCGAGGTTGCGATATCAGCCCCAGTTCCTTAGTTACCTGGTTTGGGCTCCAGTCAGACGCAGCTTCCAGCCAAGCCCCCGGCTCTGACCCTGCAGCCGGCTGGGGCCGAGGGCTCCCTGATGCTGAGCCCAGACGCTGCCCTCCCAGATCGGCTCTGCTCTCCAGACGGCCTGGCGGGTGCCCGGCTCCTAGCCCCCAGCTGCTGTCTCAGGAGTGGCCAGGTCTGACTAGCTGCCGGCTCGTCCCTCGATAGCAACAAGGATGCGGGGCCCCGTGCTCAGAGCCGATGGGGTTTGGGTGCACGGCTCCCAGGCAGGGCTGGAGCAGGGCCAGCCGGGCGTGGAGCGAGAGGTGCTACCGCATGGTCACTTCTCCGGTAGGACCAGGCCCCGGGTGCTGGGCTGTGGGTGAGACGGTGCCTGGCGCCCGCACCCTCTGCTGCCAGCTCCCTCGGAGGTGGGGTCCTAGCGAGCACCACCCCCCAGAGACCCCGGGCTGCAGGCAGACGCGGTCCTGCTATGGGAGTGGGTTTGCAGTCGAGGCAGGCCGGCCCAGACTCTGCTGTGCTGGGGGCTGTACTGGGAACTGTCCCCGCAGCAACGGGGCCTCTGGCCCCTGCTCCTGGGCGGGTTGCAGTCTGCTCCGGCAGCGGCTCTCCAGGGGCACGGCTGCGCCGTGAGCTGGTGGCGCTGGCCTGCACCAGCTGGAATCGCGCTAGCATGTGAGCAGCAGGGGGGTGAACTGTGCCGAGAACAATCCCGTCCCAGACACTAGCCCACCCACCGCTCACACGCAGCCGCTGGTGCGAAGAGTTAGTGCGAGCACGTCTCCTCGCACAGCGCCAGTGCCAGCCGCCCTTGGAGCCAGGCGGGCTCTGCCACTGGGGCCCAGACATGAGTTGAAGCTGTCCCCAGTTTCCAAAGCGGGGTGACAGGCGACTGTCCTTTCCTGTGGGCCCCGACGGGCACGGCAGGAGCTGCTTCCTTCCCCAGCGCCGGCAGGGAGCCCCATGCTCCCCACGGAGCAGACGACAGAATGCGCAGCATGTTGGGGCAGACAAGGCCCCGGCCGGATCCTGTCCTTTAGGCTGCAGCCCGGGAGGCTCCGTTCCTGCCCCTGCTCCGTGACTAACGTCCCCTCGTCTCACAGGCCCCTCCACCAAGGTGCTGCATAGTCTGCACAGCAAGATCAGCCAGTACGCCGAGCTGACCAGCCCCAGCATGAGATTCAACGCCTTCATCTTCGGCCTTCTCAAGTAAGCGGCCCCCCCCCGCAACGCGACTCACCTCCGTGCTGCCGCGGGACCAGCCTGGGCAGGGCAGGGCCAGCGCCCCTCCCTGCCCGCCGGCCGCCGCGCTAGTCCCTGAGCCCCGGAGTGCTCCAGAAACCAGGCACGGGGAACGTTTGCCCCAAGAGCCGGGGAAACGGCGGCGATTTGCCAGAGGGGGACTAGGCAAGCGCTGGCCATGGGAGAACTTGGAGCGGTCGCAGACCTCCCCACCCAGCCGGTTAACGCTGGTGCTGGGCTGGGCAGGCCTGTGGGCGTGCTGGGCTGGGGACGGTGCGTGTGTTGGGGGGTGTAGATACGGTTCTGTGGCTTGTCGTCTGTAACCGCCTCTGCGGTCGCTTTGGTTTAACCCTTCCCCACAGGCCGGGGAACCCAGCGCACGAGACCCCGACAGAGAAGCCGCTAGAACCAAAGCGAGAAGTGGCTGAGTTGGGCAGGCTGCGTCACGGGCCGAAGCAAACAAAGGGACTGAGATTCCCAGTGCTCCCCGGCTAACGCCGCAGGCCGGGCTAGCCACATGCAAGGGCTTCGATTCATCCCCTGGGCTCTGACCCTGCGCCAAATGGCTCGGGCAGAGTCGCTCCACGTCCCCTCTGAGCAGGCTTTGGCCGGAGCCTCTCCCTTGCCTCCGGGGCGGGTTTCAGGGCTGGCACCACCTGGAGTCAGGGAATGAAACATTCCAGCATCGTCTCTGCCCCTCTCCCCGGCGCATCCGGCTGCCCGGCCTGCCCCTGGACCTACTCACGTGTTGGCAGATCACAGGCCAGCTGTGCTCACCCTGGCCCTGGCCCGGCACGGCTCCCCTTGCGCAGACTCCCCCGGATCCCTCGGCCAGAGCAGGCTGGGCTGGGACGGTCACAGCAGGACGTGGGGTCACAACAGCAGCTCACCCGTGGGAGAGCAACACGGCCTCTTCAGTGCTGGGGCCCTGGGCAGCCCTGTGGCGTTTGCAGCTGGGGAATTAGCCTCCCCCCCCGCATTGTGTTCTGAGCCCCCCATTGCTCCCCGCCGGGCTCAGCTGGGAAGCTGCCCCACTCCAGCTGTGCTGCTTCCCACAGAACATCTGGAAGGAGTTGGGTCAAAGGTGTGTCGTTGGGGCTCACCTTTACTGCTTGTTTCCTTTCCTGCAGCCTCCGCTCCCTGGAGTTCTGGGTCAATCACCTGTATAACCACGAAGGTAAGTGCCTGGGGGGGCCGGGCAGAGCGCGGGGGGCAGAGTGCAGGGGTGGGCAGAGCAGACGGGCACAGTGCAGGGGCCTGGGTTCGGGGCTGGGCAGAACACAGCATGGGCAGCCTAGCAGAGACGGGGGGTTGCAGACGTGCCTGCGAGCTGAACAAGACCTGCTCCATTCCTCCTCTGAGCCGGGGGCTCCTCCCTCGCCTGGGGGGTTTCAGCAGCACCCAGGGGTCGGGGATCCCCAAAACGAGAGGCTCCTTTGGGAGGGTCCCTGATTCGCAGCTCAGCCGCCTGGAGCAGAGCATCCTGGGGCCCTGTCGCCGCGTTGCTTGGCTGCTTCCCCTCAGCTCTGCTGCAGCCCTGGGTCTCCGGCCCCATGCTGCTGGGTGGAGGGGCCCCCTGGGGCAGGGCACACGACAGCAGAGAAACCTGGGCCCCTGAGCACGGAGGGGCGGGTGGGGACGTTCCCCTTGGAGCCGAGCGAGGCCCTCGCTGTCCCTGGAACGCAGCTGTGCGTGTCGGCCGGGACCGGGCCGGGTCTGCGGCCAAGGCATGGGCGTGCGGGGATGGGACGGGGTTTGTCTCCCTGCGCTGCAGCACCGTGGCCAACTGGCCGAGGAGCTGGGAGGGTGACGCTCGCCGGCAGCAGGGCAGGCCGGATCCATTCGTGTTTGCAAAGCACTGAGCCCCTTGCCTGGCGGGGCCTGCCACCCCCCACGGGTCGGGGGGGGGGGGCCGCGTGTTGTAAGCTGGGTAGGGAGGGCTCTCGTGTCCCATCGGGAGCCCCCCTCACCCGCCAGCCCCAGCTACCGGCTCCTCAGCGTCACGGCAGCGCCGCTCCCCAGCGGGCGAGTTTCCCGCGGCTCGCGGCTGCGCGGAGATGGGGCTGGTCCCGTGTGACGGGCCCTGCAGGTGCTGACGCTCGTTGGCTGCCGCCTACTTCCCGGGGGTGCGAGACGGGCCGGGGGCGCTGATCCTGGGCCGTAGGGCAGAAGCGGGGACACGGCACGGCTGGTACAACGGGGCCTGGCTGCTGGGTGGGGACCGTCTGAGTGAGATGCAGGAGCCTGGCCAGCTCTGCCCCAGGCACGTCGGGGTCCCACAGGAGGTTTGCCCGGCGCTGGCGGGCCCCACCGCTCCCCGGGCTGGCCCCCTGCCCCACGGCCACGCCGGCTGCCCCCCGCCCTGCCGCCTGGGAAGCGTCGCTGGCGTCGGGGCGGGTGCGCTGGGCTCTGATGGCTGTCCCTCCGCCTGCAGACATCGTCCTGGCGCACTACCAGCCTGTGGGCTTCCTGTGCCTGGCTCACAGCGTCTGCCAGGCCCTGCTGGAGGAGCTGCTGCTCCTGCTCCAGCCCTTGTCCCTGCTGCCCTTCAGCCTGGACCTGCTCTTCGAGCACCACCTGCTGCAGATGGGCAGGGAGCAGCAGCAGCGGAAGGAGCTGCTCCGCGTCAAGCAGGACCTGCTGCTCTCCGTGCACTCCACCCTGCAGCTGATGCGGACCCGGGCCGGCGCCGAGGAGCCTGACGGCTGGAGCACCCCCCCGGAGCAGCGCCAGGCGGGCACCGGGGAAGAGGGGCCGGCTGCAGGCCGGGACCAGGAGGCAGCGGCCTGTGAAGGGGTCAAGGGGGCGGGCGGCCGGGAGGAGGAGCAGAGGAAGGCGAAGGAGGGCGCCTGGGAGGGGAGGAAGGACAAGCAGGCCGGCTGGTGGTACCAGCTCATGCAGAGCTCCCAGGTTTACATCGAGGGCTCGGCTGCAGGCTCCAAGTTCGCCCGCCCCGAGAAGAAGAAGGCGGCACCCGGAGCCGCGCCCAGGCCGGCCGAGGGCAGGAGGGCGCCACCGCCCCGCGAGGGCGTGGTGGAGGGGGCGGAGGCCTGCCCCGTGGAGGAGAGGCCCAGAGCCGCGGGGGGGAAGGCGCAGCTGGCGCCCGCTGGCGAGGGCAGCGCGAGGAGCTGGCCCTCCTGGATGGGGAGCCCGCCGGACTCGGTGCTGGCAGAGCTGAGGCACAGCAAGGAGAAGGAAAACGGGGCTCTGCAGAGACCGGGGGCGGCCGCGCCCCCGCCTGAGGGGAGCAGCCCCAGCGCCCCCGACAGCAGCCAGCCCATCAAGTGGGGCCACCTGTTCGGGGCGAGGAAAGTGCAGAAGGAGGCCAGGCCGGCCAACAGGTAGGGAGGGGCCCAGAGGGCTGGTAACCCGGGGGGTGGCAGGCGGGTTCGTGCTGGGCCTGTACCTCCCAGAGCCCCGGGCAGGGCCAGGGGCTGCCCCACAGGAGACGACTCCGGGGCCCAGCGCCTTGAGCGGCAGCGGCTCCCCTGAGCCCCTCAGGCCCCGAGGTAGCAGGGAGGAGCTGAGCCGGCGTGCTCTGGGGCAGGATGTCTCAGGCCAGGGCACTGCCTGAGCTGGGATGTGCCCCATGCATCTGCCCTCCCCAGAGGTGGCTGCATTTCCAGGGTGACGCGATCCCGCTGTGGGCGCAGGGCCTGCGGGGGTCTTTCGGGCTAGGGATGTAACCTGTCTCCCCCGGCGGGGCCCACGCCATCTGGCGGGCACAGCTCTGGGCACTGGGGCCCCGGCACACGTCCCTGGTTGACTCCACCCCCTTCCCTTTCAGGTTGCCCTCTGGCTGGCTGACCCTGGACAAGTCCATGTTCCAGCTCCTGGCCCAGACGGTGGGGGCAGGAATGTGGAGAGAGGCGACCCCCGAGCCCGACCGGCTGCCGACGGAGCTGCCCAGCGAGCCCCCGGAACAGCAGCCGGCTGGGGGCCTGCACCCCAGAACCCCCTGGTGAGCAGCGCTGGCCTTTAGGGGGAGACCTGGGGTGGGCGTGGAGCCCAGGCCGAGGAGGGATTAGTCTGGCCCCGTCCATCCCCAGGCTCTAGGTGCTAAGGGGGCTCTGTCCGGTGCCCAGCGCCCAGCTGGCTCAGCAGGGCGCTGCCGGGGCGAGCGGCTCCGCTCACAGGCCCCCCACGCACCGCTGCGCTCTCCCTGCCGGCTGCTCGGAGCGCCCAGCTCAGCGCCAGCTTCTATCCTGAGAGCCACGGCCGCCCGCGGGGACTGGCCCAGCTGGCTGGACCCCGGCCCTCCTGCGCGCAATGACGGCCCAACCCCGTGGGATCTCGAGGGCAGCTCAGCCGCCAGGTGAGCCGTGGGGCGCGGCTGCGCTTGGTGCACGCTTCACTCGCCGAGCGACGCGCCCTGAACCCTTCCCTGCCTGCCCCGCCCCACACACCCCAAACCTCGCCTTGGCCACCCCCCCACTCTGAGGCTGAGACAGCCCCTGCCCCAGCGCCCTGGCTGCCCCACATTCCACGCCAGGGAGCTGGGGGGTTGGGAAGCATTGTAACGGGTTTCGTGGGGGGCAGGGCTCTGGCAGGGGAAGGGGGTGCAGCTGTCCAAGCTGGGTGTCGGGGAGCGTTTTGTTTGCCCCCCTCTGGCCAGCGTGGAGCCCGCCCCCCCACGGGCGTGCCAAGGGCCAGAGGGCGCCGGGCTGTAACGTGGCCTCCCCTCCGCTCTCCCCGCAGCGAGGTGAAAGCCCTTTGCCATCACATCGCCACCGAGGCGGGACAGCTGAGCTTCAACAAAGGGGACGTGCTGCGCGTGCTGGCCAAGGTGGACGGCGACTGGCTGCGGTGCGGGCTGGGCTCGCAGCGGGGGCTGGTGCCCATCATGTACGTCACCCACCCGGCGGACGAGGACTACTGAGGGGCCGGGCTGCCTGCCACGCACAGGACCACGGGCTAGTGAGGCTGCTCCGCGGGGGCCGCCTGGCCGGGGGAACGGACACAGCGTCTCGCCAGGCCGGTCCCTCCCCGCCGTTACAGAAACCTGGGGGCAGCCTCGCCCGCCCCATGCCCTGCCGCAGGCTGCTGCGTCCCGGGGACCTGGCGCTAGTGCCGCGTGGGCAGACGTGGTGTCGCCACGTGCCCAGGGCCTGGCCACGCGCCGGGGACTCGTATGTAGCAGCACTGCTGCTGCCCTGGCGCCCAGCTGCTGGACTGGGCAGGGACTGGCTGCAGACTACAATCCCCAGCATGCACTGCTCCGCGGACCCAGGGGCGTGGCAGGACCGCTGCTCAGCAGGCTGCCCCCTTGTGGCGTCAGGCTGCACTGCAGTGCCCCAGGCCCGCTTTGCGCTAGACTCAGAGCATCCCCGTGCGCTAATGACATTAATACCGCGGCATGTATTGTAGCCAGCCGGACACCGAGCCCCGCGCCAGCCGGCCAGGTACGGGGACGCGCCAGCCGGCCAGCCCTGGCACTGCCATGCTGCGGGGCTGCCTGCTCCGGGCACAGGAGCTGGCGAAGGTGCACGGCCCTGCAGTGTTAGAGGCAGTTACGCCTTGGGGGGGGGGGGGGGGAGGGGGTTAGCTCCAGCCCTGTGCAGACGCAGTGCTTCGGGGTGCTCTCCCCTCCCCCCATCCACTGCTCTGGCCATGGAGTCGCTGCCCGGGGCCACAGCTGGCCAGTGGGGTGCCGTGTGACTGGCACGGACTTGGCATCCAGTGGGGTAAGGGGGTGCTCACTGGGGGGGGGGAGGAGTGCTCCTCTCTTGGGGTGGGAGGGAGGTGGGGGCAGGGCAGTGTGCCCAGCGGTGGGGGAAGGGCCAGGGCAATGAGGGGTTCCCAGCGCGGCCAGGCTCTGGTTAAGGTCTCCAGGCTCTCGGAGGGGCTGGGAAGGGCCGGGCTGCCTTGTGCTGCTGGGGGCTGGGTGGGAGGGATGCCAGGCCTGGCCCCTGCAGGCACCTACCACCCGGCCCTGGGGCATGCGGGGGGGGCTGGCCTGTGCCAGGCCGTGGCAGTATTAGTGTGAGGCCAGGCCAGTATTCGGTGCAGGGCAGTGCCGTGTCTGCGCAGCGGCATGGCCGGGCCGCGGGCCCCGCATCGCCCGGTTACCGTCTGCTTGTACATCGCTCGCGTGGCCATCGCACCGTCGTCGACGTGTCCCGCCAGGGCCCGGCGTTATTTATTTCTTTATTTATGATGCACATTAATAAAAAAGGTGCCGAGCCAGCTCCCCGCCCACAGCCGGCCTCGCGACGTCGCCCTGCCCCGGTGCGCCGCCCCACCACGCGCCCGGCCTAGGGGCAGCGCCACGCGGCGGGAGGGGAAAGGCCAGGAAATGAGCCGGCCCAGCTGCGCCCGCGTCTGCAGGTGCTGCCACCCCCAGTCCTCGGCCTCATGTCCAGGGGAGACATGCCGAGTTGGGGCTGCCTGGCACGAGCTGGTGCATGCCACAATGCCAGCCCCCTGGGCCCTGCTGGCACCCACCCACCCCGTGAGTGGGGGGGACAGTTGTGTGTGTCTCGTTGCTGCCTGTGCGGGGCTGGTGCCCCAGAGCCGGGCCGGGGCCGTGCTGGAGGGGTTTGTTCATAGGGCCCAGCCCCATTTCCTGGCCCAGCGGTGCTACAACACAGCGCAGTTGTTCTGCACAGACCATCGCTGCTCAGCGCCCCGGAGGGCTCAGCCCTGCAGCGTGGCGGGGCAATGCCTGCCCTTGTTCTACCACGGCAGCACCGCCCCCTCGGCACCAGCCCACGGGCCATGCGGCATCACCCCCCACATTGCCACAGGCTGGGTGGGGCGGGATGGGGCTGGCGGCCCTGCCTGGGTGGGGGGGCAGCAGCCGCACCCGCTGGGACTCGGCCCCCCCCAGCACAGCTAGCTCAGTCCCTTGGTCAGACACTCGGCCATAGCCGGGCAGCGGCCATACATGAAGCTGGGCAGTGGGGGATTCCCTGCCCTGCAGGGTGCCTGGGACCTTTCCTTCCACAGGGCACCTGGCACACGGCTGCCCGCATCCACTGACAGGCAGGGCACCAGCCCAGGCTTCCTGCCCCAGCCTGGAGGGGAGGCTCCTGCTGCTGCTGCCCAGGTCGGGATTAGCGGCGCTGGAGGCTCCGCCTGGGTTCACGGGCAACTCTGCAGGCTCTGGTTTGCCTGGGCCAGGCCAGGGAGTGTGGGCTGAGCTGATTTCACCCCAGCCTCCCCTTGCATGCCGCACAGCACGGTCGGGCACACAGGGGGGAGGGGGGGGAAGCTCTTGGACACCCCCCCCCCATTGCACAGGAAGGGCAGCAGCGTTTGTGGCTCCGTCTCTTTATTTCTCATGCACACGGGGGTGGGGGGCGAGCAGGCTCCAGCCAGCGTCCGGAAGGGAAGCCATCCAGCGCCCTGCCGCGGCCTCTAGTCCGCCAGCTGCTTCTCCAGGGTGCTGAGGCCCAGGGCATTGTGGGTCAGGTGGCCATAGGTGTGGCCGAACTGGAACTTGTAGCCTGCGGGCAATGAGAAGGAGCCAGTGAGCGGCCGCAGCGCAGGGGAGAACGCCGGGGGCACGGCCGTGGGGCTGCAGCTACGGAAGGGACAACGTGGGCTGAGGCGTGTGAAACACCTGCCCGGCGGGTGAGTCACCTTCCGGGGGCAGGGCTGGGCACCCCTCCCTCGAGGCCTTTAACTCTAGTCTGCCCAGATCCCCAGCCCCAGGCTGGCATTGCCCCCTGCGACAGGCTGCCCCTAGGCTCAGCGGGGCCGGAGAAGCCGTGTGAGGGCTGCAGGGACAGCTCGCTCAGTCCCAGGCAAAGCATCGTAAGCTCCCGGTGGGGCTGACAGCAGCTCTCCTGCGTGCCAGGGACGCTGCGCTAGGAGCCCGCCGGGGCTCTGACAAGACGAACGTTCAGCCCTGCATAGGCCAAGCTACAGGCAGCATTAATCAGCAAACGTCAGTCTGGAAATTGTCCTTTCCCCAAAGCCCCTTAACTCTGCCCAGCAGCCCAGCCACTGTCCCCTCCGCTGGGGTCCTGTGGTCTTTGCAGCGTCGCTGATGCTACAAGCCGGGGCTGTATCGATCAGGGCAAGGCGCTGCTGGCGGCTGCAAGCTGGTGCAGCCTCCATAGGGCACGTGCGTGGCTGAGGGCGAGGGGGGCTGAGAGAGCTGAGCCAGCCCTCCCCCAGAGATGGTATTTCCCGCACACACGGGGCGCCGCAGCACTGGGCTTGTCAGGCAGCTGGGGGCAGGCTGGGGCTGGTGAGGAGGACAGAGGGGAGGCAGAGCAGGGGCAGGGATGGGGAGCTCCAGGGATCTGCTGCGAGTCCTTCCTGGTCTTTTCTTCGGTGGGAACTGCAGGAGCCAGCCAGCGCGGAGCTCCCATTTCTCTGCCGGGAACGTGCGCTTGGTCCCTTCCTATTGGCCCCCCCCGCGTCCTCCCCTGGGGCCGTGCCGCTCACCTGGGACGTAGCCTGCGTAGTGGGGCAGCAGCCCCATGTCCGTGGGGTAGGCCTTCAGCAGTGAAGGGAGGACTGGGCTGCCTTTCCCGGCCTCAGGCTTGCCCCCTCTGTCGTGGGCCATGTGGCTGAACTCCACCAGGGCGCGGTGGGTGGTTAGCGGGTAGCCTGCCCCGATCAGGAAGCGGGCGCGGGGCACAAAGCCAGTGAAGCCTGCCCAGATCACAGGGGAAGGGGATAAACTGAGCCCTGATGCCTGGCAACAAACCCAGGCCTCCCCACCCCCCCATGGCCTCCTCACTGGCTGGCTCTTCCAAGCAGCTGGGGGCAGACCGGGGGGGTCGGGTCAGGGCCCCCCAGGGACAGCACACTCCCTACCAAACCAGCATCCAAGAGACAAGGCCACCCCAACCTGGCATGGGGGGGACCCCAGCAGCTTTCTGCTCAGACCGGGTGTGAGGGAGGATGGTTGGTCTGTGCGCTGGGGACTAAAGGACGAAGAGGGGGGCGCCAAAGACACCCCCACTCCCTCCCTTCTGCTCCCCTGGCCCCCGATCCCAGCCCCACCAGCCCTGCAGGCTCACCTGAGATGAAGCACTTGTGGGGGTTGTTCTCCTCCATGGAATAGGGGGAGCCCAGCAGCTGGAAGGCGTAGGGAGAGACGTACGGGGCAGCTGCTGCCGCCACCGGCGGGAGCGGAGTCCTGTACGTGGCGGTGAGAAACTGGGGGTGCAGAATGAGGGTGATCAGACGGGCTCCCCCTGGGGGGGTGAGCGCTGCAGATCTCTTGCTGCCCAAGCAGAGCGGGCACGGCACATGCCACATGGCACTGCGCTCGCTGTCAGACAGACCGGCGCAGCGCTCCCCGCGCCCCCGCAGCTGGAGCAGACGCTGGGGTAAGAACGGCAGCAGCTACGTGATCCAAAGCCTCGGGGGCTGGACTCAGCACAGCCCACGAGCTACGCAGGGCCAGTCTGGGGCTGGCAGACTTCCAAGGAAACCTCAGGTGCTGCAGGGAGCAGCGTGGGGGGCTCAGGTGGGGAGCCGTGCTGGCCCCTTTGCCCAGTGTGGCGCTGGGGGACCAGCACCTGCGACTCCCCCGTCAGCCCTGGAGCACGGCCATGCTGCTGCCTCTCCTGTGCGCTGATGCTAAGGCCGTGCCCCTCGTGCGCACCTAGGAGCCGGGATACTTTGCACTGCGGTTACCCCCGGCTGGCCCGGGCGGGGGCTGTGTACCTGCAGCGTGGACACTCGGGCATGTAACCGCAGCACAGCCGGACCCATTCGCCCGGATCGCCGAGATTCCGTTCTGCCACCTCAAACCCGGGTGGTTTCGGCCTTGCTGTCCCTCTACCGGCAGCAGAGATGTGAGGCCGCCCAGGGCAGGACTCAGGCGCCTGCGCTCGATCCCCTGGGTGAAGCTGGCCAAGCCACGAAGTCCCAGACCCGCAGTTTCCCCATCTCTAAAATGGGGCTGATTATGTTTCCCTCCCCCACGCCCGCGGCTGGTGGAGCCCCAAGAGATCCCGGGAGAGGAGGGAAGTATTGCCGTGTCCGGCTGAGGGGAGCAGCACGCCGCAGCCTGGGGACGGGATGTCTGCAGAGCCGTCCTGCCCCAGGCCCCACACCAGGTAAAGGATGTTTTCGCCCACCGGCTGCATGCGCGCACGGCTGCACAGCCTGACGCGGGGGGTGGGGGCGCCTGCCTGGGGCTGTGCATGTGTAAGAGCAGAGGGGTGCGTGGGGGAAGGGTGCGTGGGGCGCCCCTGTGTGCTGAGCTCTGCTAGCCCATGCAGCCTCTCCAGGTGGGGCAGTCAGGACTGACGCCGGCCACGCTCCTTGTCCAGCCCCACTCCACAGCTGCCAGGCTGCTCCCAGCTCAGTGCCCCCTATGGCTCCCCACGCCTGCCTTCTCAGACACTGGGGACACTGGAGCAGGCAGGGCCTGGCACACGCACCCCCTGGCCTGCTGCTGGCGTGGCAGGTGACGTGCTGCGCCCCCGGGGGTGGGGGGCAGGGCCTGGCACACGCACCCCCTAGCCTGCTGCTGGCGTGGCAGGTGACGTGCTGTGCCCCCGGGGGCAGGAGGCAGGGCCTGGCGCACACACCCCTGGCCTGCTGCTGGCGTGGCAGGTGACGTGCTGCGCCCCCGGGGGTGGGGGGCAGGGCCTGGCGCACACACCCCCTTGCCTGCTGCTGGCGTGGCAGGTGACGTGCTGCGCCCCCGGGGGTGGGGGGCAGGGCCTGGCACACGCACCCCCAGCCTGCTGCTGGCGTGGCAGGTGACGTGCTGCGCCCCAGGGGGCAGGGCCTGGCACACGCACCCCCAGCCTGCTGCTGGCGTGGCAGGTGACGTGCTGCGCCCCCGGGGGTGGGGGGCAGGGCCTGGCACACGCACCCCCAGCCTGCTGCTGGCGTGGCAGGTGACGTGCTGCGCCCCCGGGGGTGGGGGGCAGGGCCTGGCACACGCACCCCCAGCCTGCTGCTGGCGTGGCAGGTGACGTGCTGCGCCCCGGGGGCAGCAGTGAGATGCCACGTTGCTCTGGTGAGTCTTACTTTGCCCTGCTGCTGGGTGCCCTGGGGCAGCCGCCCTGCGTTCTGCAGCTCCTGCTCTTTGCGCATGGCTCGCAGCTGCTGCATGGCCAGGTTGCTCCTGGCCTCCTTGCAGATCTCGGTGTAGGTCTTGGCGAAGAGGTTCTGGGCCCTGGGAATGAATCCTGGGGCGGCACAGCCCCCGCGCAGGGAGAAGCAAGCGAGAGGAGAAGCAGGTTAACAGCCCCTGGAGCCCTGCTGTGTGCGGCAGGGCAGGCTGGGTGATTCTGGCAGTGGGAGGGGACGAGATGGTCCCTGGGGCGGGCGGGGAGGGCACAGGACAGAGCTGGACTCCAGCAAGCGGGAGCTCTGGAGGGGATCCCCAGGGGATTGCTGAGATGTTCGGGGTGTTGGTGGCTACGATGCGAGTCTCGTGGTGCACTCTGGGCACTGGGGGACACGGCGGGTTCTGCCCTTTCTTTTCACAGCGAAGGCAGAGGGGGCGCAGTCACCGCTGCCGGGGTGCCCAGCCGAGAGGTGGCTCTGGAGTGGTGGGCACTGGTCTGGCACAGGGCTTTTCCTGTGCCCCCTGCGTGGCAGCGCCAGGGCAGTGGCGCACGTGGAGGAATCCGGCAGGCAACGTGGTACTTGTCTGGCCAGCCCAAGGATTCACCCCTTTACCGAGCAGCGTCTCCGGCTGGCTCAGCCCAGCGGGGTCCCCTGGTGCCCACCACAGTCTGCGGGGCGGGGACAGGCACAGCTGAGATCACGAAGTGGGGGACGCGGAGGGGATTCCCTGGGAGGGGGGCAAGAGAGGCCAGCCTGGCCGCCTCCCCCGCACCCTGCCGGTGCGAATGGCCTGGCAGCCCCGTGAGCGGGGGGAACACGGCGTGTCTCCTACCTGTGTATCCGGGGATCACGCCGCAGCCCAGCGGCTGAGCTCCTGCCCCCCAGCAGGCCGGCCTGGTCCCCAGCAGCGCCTCCGCCCGCTCCATGGGCTCGCCTGCCATACAGGGGCAGGGGCAGCGGGTGGGGTGCAGCACCAGCTGGCTCGAGCGGGCCACCTCGGGGCTGGCCAGTAGCCACGGGGCCAGCTTGCCCACGGTCTTCGCCAGGCTGGGCTGGTCCTGGGGGCAGTGCCCGGCCGGGCTGCGAGCGACACCAAGACAGGAGTCAGGCGCGGGCGGGGCCGAGTGGGAACCTCCGCCCCCAACACCCCCGAGCGCTGGGCCCTGCAGCCCGGCCCCCCTTCCTAGCCCCCCTCCCGGGGCAGCGTGCAAGACACAGCCCGTCTGCCCCGGCCTCTGACCCCGCTAGACGCAGCCCCTCCCTGGGGAGCCGGGGAACGCCCCGCGGCAGGGCCAGCCCGCAACGCCAGGGCAGCCTGGCAGCGGGAGGGGGGCAGGGGGGTGCCGGGGGGAGCCCTGTGAGCTGGGCCTGCCCTAGAGCCGCGCCCCGCCCCATGCAGGCGTGGGGGGCGCAGACACCCCCAGCTGCGTCCTGCCCCGGGGGGCCGGCAGGGGGGCTGGGCCCAGCGGACAGAGGGACCCCCCCGTGCACACGGGGGGCTCTTCCCGCTCGTGTGCGCAGCCGCCAGCAGCCCCTGGGCGGGGATCGGGGGGGGCTGCCGCAGCCCGGCCGGCAATGGGCCCCCCCGGTGCAGGCTCCGCGCCCCTCCCCCCCGCGGCCGCTCCGCGTCGGGTTGCCATGGCGACACTGCACGCGGCGCGGGGGGGGGCAGGCATTGCGGGGGGAGCAGCCCCGCCCCGCCCCACAGCCCCGGGCCCAGCCCCCCTCGGCCTTACCCGGGCTCGTGCGGCGGGTGCGCAGCCGCCAGGCCGGGGCTGAGCTGCGCGGCGAAGGCGGCAGTGGCGGCCATGGTCCGGCTCCTCCACCGGCGACTGGCGCGGGGCGGGCCCGGGGGCGGGAGCGGGCAGCGCCGCCGGAGGGGAGATGGCCCGGCCCGGCCCGGCCCTGCCCGGCTCTGCTCTCTCGCCCCCCAGAGCCCGGGCTGGGGCTTTAGTCCGTGGGTCCTGCTGCGAGCCGGGCTCGGGCTGGATGTGACCCGCCGCCCCTGGGTCCTGCCCACCCAGACCCCGCAACACCGGGACACAGGCCAGCCCCAGCCCCGGTCATCACAGCACCCCCCAGCCCCAAACCAGCCGGGCCCTGTCACCCGCCTCAGCCCGGCAAGGATGGAGAGTCCCCTTCCCCCGGTAACCCATGGCAGTGCTTCACCCCCGCCTAGACCTGCCCCACTGCAGCCTGAGACCGTTGCTCCTTGTTCTGTCATCTGCCACCACCGAGAACAGCCTAGCTCCATCCTCTCTGGAACCCCCTTTCAGGTAGTTAAAGGCTGCTATCAAATCCCCCCTCACTCTTCTCTTCTGCAGACTAAACAAGCCCAGTTCCCTCAGCCTCTCCTCATAAGTCCTGTGCTCCAGCCCCCTCATCATTTTTGTTGCCCTCTGCTGGACTCTCTCCAACTTGTCCACATCCTTTTTGTAGTGGGGGGCCCAAAACTGGACACAATATTCTAAATGCGGCCTCACCAATGCCGAATAGAGGGAAATAATCACTTCCCACGACCTGCTGGCAATGCCCCTCCTAATGCAGCCCAATATGCTATTAGCCTTCTTGGCAACCAGGGCACGCTGCTGACTCATATCCAGCTTCTTATCCACCGTTACCCCCAGGTCCTTTTCTGCAGAACTGCTGCCCAGCTCGTCGGTCCCCAGTCTATAGCTGTGCATGAGATTCTTCCTTCCTAAGTGGAGGACTCTGTACTTGTCCTTGTTGAACCTCATCAGATTTCTTTTGGCCCAATCCT
The DNA here is from genome assembly GCF_026122565.2 of Emydura macquarii macquarii. Taxonomy (NCBI): domain Eukaryota; kingdom Metazoa; phylum Chordata; order Testudines; family Chelidae; genus Emydura; species Emydura macquarii. The sequence continues at coordinate 1,883,070 of NW_027131052.1, forward strand.
CCAGTTTGTTTAGGTCACTCTGTATCCTATCCCTACCTTCCAGCGTATCTACCACTCCCCCCAGCTTAGTGTCATTGCAAACTTGCTGAGGGTGCAATCTACCCCATCCTCCAGATCATTAATGAAGATGTTGAACAAAACCGGCCCCAGGACAGACCCCTGGGGAACTCCACTTGTGCCCGGCTGCCAGCTAGACATGGAGCCATTGATCACTACCTGTTGAGCCCTATGCTCTAGCCAGTTCTCTATCCTTTTTATAGGTAGCCTCCTGGCCATTTGGAGGGCTGGAGAGAAGCAGCTTCCCCAGCCAGGAAACAGCCGCCTGCCCTGTGTTCTTGAGACCCGACAGCTGCGGGGGCTGAGCCAGAGGAGGAGGTGATTCCGGGCTTGGAGCCTGATGGCCATGCCTGGGCAAGCAGCCGAGCAGTCAGAACAGCCTGCTGGCCTAAACGTGAGCCCAGTGAGCCCATTGCCGGGCAGTCGGCTCCATGAGTAGCAGGATGTGCAGCCCCACGGTTGCTGTCTGTGGGATCGGAGCCCCACAGGCCTCCCGGTAAGAGAAGCCTAGCCGACCTGCAGTCCCAGCTTCACCCAAGCTTGCTGCCACCAGAACAATGCAGCCATAGAAGGCATCAGGCGGGGAGAGAAGCCGGCGATCGCCTGGCCTGGCTGGAAGATGCCATCACAGCAGTGAGCACTGGAGCTAGGAAAGGGCCCGTCACATACAGCTAGGAACAAAGAATGCGGCCATAGCTACAAGCTGGAAGACTGTCCTCGGAAGCAGTGACTCTGAAGAAGACTTGGGGGTCATGGATAATCAGCAGAACTTGAACTCCCAGTGTGACGCTGTGGCCAAAAGTGTTTACGATCCTTGGATGTGTAAACGGGCTCATGGCTCGGAGTAGAGAAGTTATATTCCCTCTGTATTTGGCATTGGTGCAGCTTATGTTGGATCCTGTGTCCAGTTTCTGGTGTCTGCACTGCCAGAAGGATGCTGAAGAATTGGAGCAGGCTCAGAGAAGAGCCGCAAGAATAACTAAAGGGTTGGAAACCTGCCTCACAGGGAGAGACTCAAGGAGCCCCATTGATTTAGCTTAACAAAGCGCAAGTTACGGGGTGGCTTGAATACAGTCTGTAAGTACCTGAGCCAAGGACAGAGTTAAGTTAATAGAAGCTCTTCAGTCCGGCAGAGAAAGGGAAAAGCAGATCCCAGACTAGAAGTTGAAGCCAGACAAATTCAGACTGGACACAAGGTGCACATTTGTAACGATCGGAACAATTTACCAAGCGTTGTGGTGGATTCTCCATCACTGGCAGTTTTAAAATCAGGCCTGGATGTTTCTCTGAAAGCAGCTGTGCCATCCAGCTCATCAAACCCCTCACCTGGGGAATCACCCCGATGCAGCGGAGTAAGCAGACTCTTCTAGAGCCTAGCAACTGCCCCTCCCAATTAGGTCCACCTCCTGCTACATGCAGGATTGGTGTCTGCTGCACTTTTCCAAGGGCTGCTGAATTTACTCCTGGCTCCAACCTTTGCTAGCCCCTGATCCCAGAGGTGGCAGGAGGGGGCTGGGTCCTTCCCGCAGAGGGACAATGATAATGATCGTGTCTGCGGTGTCATAGCAGATCCGATCTCCTCAAGCAGCAGTGCCTTTCTCACTGCCATCAGTCCCCATGGTGGGACGGGAGGGATGTTACTCAGAGCGATCCCCTACCTCTGGGACTGTGCAGTACAGCCATGGCTTCAGGTACTCCGGAGCAAGCTGGACCTCTTCCTCCTCCCCCGGGCAGGGACTAGAAACCAGGACTCCTGCTCCAAGCCCTAGAAAACGCTCCTTCTCAGCAGAGCCAGATGACTACAGTTAGGAAGTTCTGCGAAACTGAACAGCCTGAGTGTCCACATGGAGAATTAGTGCAGAGTAGCTAGTGTGCGTTCAACTCAGCCCCTAGCTTAGTGCACACTAACTGCCCTGTGTAGACAAGCCCCTAGCTTCACCTCTTCCACTGACATGGAGTTAATGCTCCGTGCACTTCGCTACTCTATTGTGGAGCGAGTCCACACACCTCTAGCCTAGCAGTTCGGCAAGCAATATCTCTGCCATCTCTCTGTACAGGTGAGTTAACTGCCACACAGAGATACCATGGTGTGATGCTGTGTATAAGACAGGTACCATGCGTATCCCTGTCGTTACCACTGCTACACCATCTCCATCAATCTTATACAACGCGTATCATGTAAGCTGTCAATGCAAACGTTATGATTTGCTAACTACGTGTATCCTGATATGTGATATACGCATATCATCTGTGCATCTGAAGCTATGAATATTGGCTATGTGATTGTGTCTTAAACCTGGGTTGTATTCCTGCGTGACACCCATGAGATGGATTTGCAGCAGGGCTAGCCAGCTATGTGTTGATGGCCCATCCAGGACATTCAGCTCTCGTCATGGGCCACAGAAGAAACGCATCCCGCTCAGTAGGTCTTCCTGCAGACATCGAGGAGCCAATGGCTACCCCCCGTGAGTCAGCAAGCCATGTAAGGACATGGGATATGCTCATGTGACCTTGACATCCATCTTGGGCCAGTAACTTTCCAGAGACAAGGGCTGTGGGCGTTGTTTGGAGACAATAAAATTCCATGCACATGGCAGAGGGTATAAAAGACCCTGGAACGTCCCCATTTTGTCTTCGTTTCCTGCTGCATTTCTCTGCACTGGATTCTGGTGACCCCCAAGCTGTTTGGGTGATTCCAGCGAGACGTTTGCAAACCAGCAGTTTATTCCATCCCTGCTACAAACCTGATATAAGGACTTTGCGATCACTTGTATGTATGTGATTCCGTAACCATTTATAATGTGCTTCTTTTCTTATTAATTCTTTAGTTAGTTGACTAAGAATTGACTGACCATGTGATACGGGGGTAGGATCTGAAATACACATTGACCTGAGGGTATGTGTCTGATCCTCTGGGATTAGTAAGAACTACGCACATGGTGAATTAGGTTTTCACTAACCCCTCTCCATATTAGACCTGTTTACTGGATGGGAGCCAAGGGCTGGCATGCCTAAGGGGCGTGGTGTTTGGCTTCTAGTTAACCAGCGTGGTACTGCAGAAGCTATTTTGTTACTGACTTGGTGAACCTACTTATAAACCACCAGCTTTGGGGATTGTCTCCCTGTTTCTTGCAGTCTGCCCGGAGTGGGGCATTCTCCGTGTGGCCCATCCCAGGCATCCGCTCACAGCAGTGGTGACCGTGGGACTCCAGCGCCTGGGGACCAACACTTACATTTGCGCCCCCCACCCCCCCGTCAGCGGCAGTGGCGGCAGCACCCTGTGGGGAGGGGTCTGCGGGCAGCAAGGGTGGCTGGGAGCAGGAGTGACAGAGGCCAGAGGCCCCCAGGCTGCCTGGCAGTGGGGGGTGGATGGGGGTTGTGACGGGCTCTGGTCCCCGTGGCTCCCTCATAGTGCCCAGCACAGGGGCAGAGGGGCGGGAAGATGCTTGTTTCCCTGCACCGGGCGTCTCCTGCCTGCGACAACCTCCTCCTTGGAGGAGGACCCGGCTGGTGCCCCCCCAAGCCGGCACCGGGGGGCATGGCCCTCCCCCGCACGCTGCCTCGGTCCGCCACTGGCTCACAGGCGGCTTTGTGTGCAGTGACGCGTGGGGAAAGTGGGTGTCCCAGTGCAGCTCTCAGGAGTTGTACTGGACGTGCGGCTGCAGCATGGGACACTCACGTAAGGTCCATGAGGCTCTGGCAGTGAGCTGTGTGTGGCGTGCAAGGATGGCAAGGGAACGGCCTGGGGGTAATTAGTGTGACGAGAGAGAGGAGAGCAAATCGAAAGCCGTTGGAGTCTACCTTTCCGTCAGCAGCAGCTGGACTGGAACGTCACAACAGCAGCCTAGGAGTGGGCATGCGCTCGCCGTGCAAGTTCAGGAGAGCCCCTGCTGTGGGCTGTGGGAGGGAACCAGGCCTGTTAACTGAAGTGGTTAGCCATGCGGTTAGGCTGTATTCCCTAAGTGAAGGGAGCTGCGCTGCTGCACCTGTGTGCGCCTAGCAGGGATCTCCCTGAGCTGGTGAGTGCAAACAAAGCTCAGAATCTGCCCCCATCTCCACAGAGATGTGGCCCACCCGACACGGGTCTCAGCATGGGTAACTCGTGCTTTCGCCTGCAGCATTTGGCTTTGTGTCTCCCACAGAAGGGAAGAGACACAGTGGTAGCCTGCTTTGGGTGCTTTAGTCATTTGAATGGGGTCGTAGGCTTGTCAATTGATCTGAGCGGAAGATATTGAGGTTCTTGTCCCAGAATCAGGCTCCAGAAGAGTTTTATAGGGACCCTGAGGTGCACGACAGGAAGGTTCACAGTGATAGCCAAATCGGTACAATTTTATACGCTTTTATTAAGGTAACATAAACTGAGAGACAAATGACTGATTAAAAGAAAATGAACAATCAGCTGGATAATGGATAGGATTACAGTCTGATTTTTAGAGACTCATGTGATATATCTATATCTACGGTATGCGTTGGGTTAATATCCTCACACCCTTCCCTGATGACCTGGTTGAGAGAGATGTTCGGTTCCTTGAGTCGCGGGTGGAGAGCCAGGCACTGCTCGAGGGCTAAGAGCTATGAGGCTACGACTAACACTACAAACAATACGAGTATAAACGAAGAACAAAATCTTAACACTCACTCAAAGAAGCTTCAAGCAGGAGTAGCTGATGATCGCACCAATTGACACGATTTGCCCCGTCTTACACCCTGAGCAGTAGGGGTCCTCCTAAGTCCAAATTTGGATTCTTCACCCCCAAATTATTAGGGTGCACTTCTTCTATAGACTGCCAGGTTCGTGCATCTTAATGACATATCCACATCCTTTCCAGACAGTTCATTTATCTCACCTCTGTTATTTCTGGCCCTTTTGTGGGTTCTGTGGTGTATCTGTGAAGTTTACTCAGGGCATAACCTGAGACAGCCCCCCCTGCTTTGATGCCTCCCGCCTTATCTAAGGTAAAGGTTATAACCAGATACGTCTTATCCTTTAACTCATCATTACTTATCTGGGCCAAAGTCCCGAACAGATGTATGCTAACGGCTTAGCTTTCCTACAGGATATGCCTGTCAGGCACCTGGCATTACAGCTGCAATACTTCAATATGAACCTGTGATCCTATTAGACCAGAACAAGAATACTTACATCTACAAGGAAAGATAGATAGCTAGATATATGCCAGCAAGCCGGCTAGTCCTATGGGCTACACAGTGGAGGCAGAGACATGGTTGAGGTGCTTACGCTGTGTCTCTGCACAGGTGCAGAGTGCAGCGCAGGGTAACTTAGCCAGGAACATCCGGAACAGGGTGTGCTGGTGGCAGCCACTGGACGTGCTCCGTAGCGATCTCTGACGCTGTACAGGGAGTTTTCATTGTGGGCAACCCACCTGGCAGGTCATCCCCTCGTCAGCCTTTGGGAGCTGAGCCAATCAGAGCCCAAGCAGGGGAATGTGATAAATACAGGAGCGGGCCTGGCTGATGGGGATAGCCCCAAGAATTGTGCTTGCGGAGGGCTGGGTCACAATCCAGCCTGGCTATGGGAGGGCGATTCCTGATTCAGCAGGAAAATGATGCTGACCCCTCTTATTTGAATATATGTAACAGAGACCAAGTGGGGACGTCTGTGTACAGAACTTTTGTTAAAAGTTATCCGTAGTGTTCCAAATACGCTTTACAATGTTTGTTCCATTTACACTGGTTTCTGTGTGCATCAAATGTTTGTTTTACCCAGACAGAAGCTGGCGCTCTCTCTTTGACAGCGACTGGGAGCCATTGCCATCCATTTCTCAGGGTTTACATACAATAGCCCTGAACTGTCACACTGTCTGTCCAGAAAACAGGACACAACTCTGGCCTGTGCGTCAGCCAAGAGCTAAGCCAGGCAGGAGAAGGTGTGATAGACATACTATTGCCTCAGTATTCCCTTCCTCCTGGTACATATGCACTCTTCCACCCTGTTATCCCTCCATAACTAAACCAATCTCATCTGAATTCCTGATTCACCGTTCACCCACCTTAAAAATATCCGCTTGTGGACAGCACAGACACAGGGACAGTGTTGCCAGCTCGTGATTTTGTCATGAGTCTCATGATATCATAGTTTTCCTTAAAGCCCCAGCTCCTGGAGTCAGGTGATGATTTCAACCTTGATTTTTACAGAAAAAGTAAGTTTCTAGCCCTCGTGGCTGTGGAGAAAGCTTCAAAATGTGACTTCAGTGCACCCTAAAGACTCAAAAAGCAGATGGCAAATAAAAAGAACCCCACAACTATTATTTTTACATAATCTCATGATTTTTGGTGGGCCTGACTTATGATTGTTGAACATTTGGGGTTGGCAATGCTGCCAGAGAAATACTTAAGGGCCACGTGTGCACCTGCACTTTAAATATTTACATCAAATATGAACATTAGAGGCTTACTTGGATAAGAATTGACTCTTTAACTGGTTCTTCCCAGCCCTGAGTAGCTAGCCGAACTTTCCCTCCAGAGCGGAGCACGCTTCGCTGGTAAACACAAGGCCCGCAAGGGGAGCTAAAAGGGGCTCCATTATAAACCTGCCGTAGCGCCTGACCCCTGCTATTCCTGCCAGTTCAGTCCCCTGAGACGTCACTGGCACGACCAGCTCGACACGCGCAGCGCTGGGCTGCCCGTGTAGCTCTGCCGATGCTCCTCAAGCCCAGTCCTGGCTCCTCCAAGCGGCTGTTGCACTTTCTGCTGCTAGTCTGCCTCTTTGGGTAGCTCCCCCCGCTGCCCACTGCAATTCTGTCCCCCCGGCACTGAGGGATACCTTAGCCCAACTCTGTTCAGCACTCTGCGTGCCTGGATGGATGCTGCCTGGAGGACCCTGACCTCTGGGTGGCAGCGCTGCAGAATTCAGGTCCTGTGTGAGATGAGCGGGAGCTCCCCAGGATGACTGTGCTTGCCCTGGGCGGGGATGAGTCGCAGATTACTTTATTAAGGGATCATCACTGCTCTTTGGAAAGACGAGCCCAGCCAGGACAGCTGCTAGGCCCTGGTCCTGGGAGCTTGGCCTGCTGTGCACCTGACAAAACAGAACCAAATGCTGCATGGCCCTGCAATGTTAGCATCCTAGCAGATGGGAATTAGAAGGGACCTCAGGAGGTATCTAGTCCAACCCCGGCTCACAGCAGAACCAACCCCAACCGAACCATCCCAGCCAGGGCTTTGTCAGGCTGGGCCTTAAAAACCGCTAAGGATGGAGATTCCACCCCGCTTCCTAGGTAATCCATTCCAGTGCTTCACCACCCTCCTAGGGAAAAACTTTTTCCTAATGTCCAACCTAGACCTTCCCCACTGCGAATTGAGACCACTGCTCCTTGTTCTGTCATCTGCCACCACTGAGAACAGCCTAGCTCCATCCTCCCTGGAACCCTCTTGCAGGTAGTTAAAGGCTGCTATCAAATCCCCCCTCATTCTTCTCTTCTGCAGACTAAACAAGCCCAGTTCCCTCAGCCTCTCCTCATAAGTCCTGTGCTCCAGCCCCCTCATCATTTTTGTTGCCCTCCGCTGGACTGTCTCCAACTTTTCCACATCCTTTTTGTAGTGGGGGGGTCCAAAACTGGACACAATACTCCACATGTGGCCTCACCAGTGCCGAATAGAGGGGAATAATCACTTCCCACGATCTGCTGGCAATGCTCCTACTAATGCAAGCAGAGCATGAGCAGAAACTACCAAACAACTCACAAGGCAGCCATGACTGATGTTTTGCCCGGGGAGATGCCCAGACAGGCTGGTGTAGATGGAGGGGCAGAACATGCCAGTCAGAGGCTCGCGGGAGCTGTCCCTACTCCCACCCTCCGGTGATTGTACTCAGACTGCGCTGATCACAGCTGCCATAGCAGGATGCACAGCAGCAGCCCGTCCCTGGCACAGCCTGGAGCTCCGTCCAGTGGAATGAAGCACTCCCACTGGGTAACAGGCAACCCAGGTGTTGCTCAGAGCCCAGGCCCACCTCTTGGACTCCCCTGACTCCCCCAGCTCCAGTCTAACCCCCCTAGGAACGCAGCCCATGTCAGGAAGTAGTGCTGCCATCACTTACCATAGGAGCCTGCCATGTGTGATTGCACAAAGAGGAACACAGCCGGGTTCTGAATGGCTAATGCATTCTGAATGGCTGCGAGTTTCCTTTTCAGCTGTGTAGAGAAGACGGATGGGCTTGTGGGGAAGGCACGAGAGATGGGCTCAGCAGGTCTGCGTTCAATTTCAGGCCCTGCCATAGACTCCCTGGGTGACCTTGGCCAAGTCCTGTACTGGCTCAGTTCCCGGGGGGGTGGAGCGTGTTACTTCCTTTCCTACCCTTCGGCTGTCCTGGTCACTTTCCTTGTGTCAGTTTTACAGGCTCTGTGCAAGGCCCTGCCCTTTCAGCTGCCCCTCGGGAGGACCCTGTCAATGTGCCAGGCCCCCGAGGGGGTGACCACGCAGTCTCAATGCTGCCAGCCTGAGCCTGGCGCTCCATCCCTCCTGTGTCTCCCCAGGCGCTCTGCCCAGCAAGCCCCATTATCCTGTTCAGAGACTTTTACTCCCTCGGGGATCAGACGCTGCTGCAGGTATCTGCAGCGACCCCCCGCAGCCTTTTCAGCCCGGAGCAGGGTCAGCTGGACACGGCATCCGCAGGGCCTTAGGTTAGCACGGGGAAGCAAAGCCAGCACTCCTGTGAGCCATGCTGCTTAGGAACCAGCTTGATTTCCCTTCTCTGTCTCCAGGTACGCACCCGGGTCTCATCACTTCCTGGTGCCAGCTCTGCCCGTGGTTCTCTTGCTGCACAGCCACGCTGAGGCCATGTGCTCAGCCTGCGGGGCCCCTCTGTTCATACGTGTCCATTGTTCAGTCATTGCCATGGTCTCTGTAGGGCCGTCCATTGACATGGGCCAGCCCCGATTGACCCATTCAGAGCACCTCAGACAGCTGTGCCCAAACCCCCAATGTCTCCGGCTTTGCCCCAGGGGTGGCATTCGAACCCTTCTGCACCCAGTGGGTAGCAAGGCCAAGGTGACGCACAGAGGCAGCAGGTTGTAATGTGTTTGTGAACTAACAATGCCACTTCCCTCACAGGGTGGAAGCGCCTGGGGCCCCGGCCTGCACGCACTACACTGGCTCCCCCAATCAAGTTCAACATCTCAGGCCTTATCTTCAGGTTGCTCAATGGCCTGGGCCCAGCACGTCTAGCTCTGAGCCGAAGACCGTGTCGCCAGCTGTGCTGCGCAGGCCCAATGGAGCTGTCTGCCGTAAGGGTAAAGCGCGTCTGTGCGGCAAGGGGCAGTCCCAGAACGTGGAGCGAATTCCCATAGGAACGAAGGACCATCACAAACAGCACCACCCTCCAAGCACACGTCTCCCTCTGGCCTGCTCTATATACACAGAGCAGAACCGGAGCAAGCCCAAACACCGTGTTGCACACACGTCTCCTCTGGGGAAAGGACGAGCGAAGAGCAAACCCCACATGGCAGATGTTTCCCGTCCCCCCAGAAGGCGCTCGGCTACTTCAGTGACCAGGGTAGGGCAGGCCCTGGACAGAATAGCATGTCATGCAGTGCATCGCCCAGTGGGGCCCTGAGCTCACCCGGGCCTCTCGGTGCTACAGATCACATTGTTAACATGAGCGCTGTGTGCTGGGGGGAGAGCGCGCTGCTCATTCGGGGCCTTCCCCCTGCCCCACCAGGCTGGCGTCTGTGGTGTGCTCTGCTGAAGTGTTAGCACCTCTCCTTAACGTGCTTGTGACTCTGAAACGCCCTGGCTAGCAACACATCGGGGCCTGATTTAGACTGGGAGGAAGTTTTAGCTACAGACACTCGTCAGCAAAGTGTTGCTAGCAACAGGAAAGTGCTGGGCAGCGTGCCACGGCAAAGCATTTCAGGAGCATGGAAACCAGACTCCAGAGATAACGTATCTACTGCCAGAACACGAGACCTCAGAGCGGGCGCGGCAGGAGGCGCAGAGACTGCGGTGTCCCCCTACTCCACCCATGCGCAATCTCCCAGCTCTGAAGTGACAGCCTGAGCCTGGCTCTGCAGGAACGGATTGTGGGGGTTTCCTTGAAGTCGGGATTTCTCACATTGCAACTGTTCCTGCCCTAAGGCCTTTTACCATGTGCCATGGGTGAGCTTCTCTCTAATTAGCTGCCTCCAGCCTAAAGCTCCAGTTTGTAGCCTAATTAGCCGGTTGGGCCCACCTGGCTTAAGGTAGCTTTTGCAGGGCTAGTGTGGGGCACACCCCATCACAGCACATACGAAGCAGGAAGCCTGCCTAGCAACCAGTGGGGCCACCGGGCGATGGAGTGATAAAGCAGCACTCAAGGAAGACAAGGTCATTGCAGAGCAGCTAAATTCATTCTTTGCATTGGGCTTCACTGCAGAGGAGATGGGGGGGATTCCCACACCTGAGCCTTTCTTTTCAGGTGACAGATCTAAAGGACTGTCCCAGACTGAGGTGATTGTGGAGAAAAACAGTGGAGGGGATTTTCAGAACAAGTTGATAAATTGAACAGTCTCCACCCAAGAGTTCTGACAGAACGCAGACATGAAATTGCAGAACTACTAAGTGTGATATGTAACCAGTTGCCTCAACCAGCCTCGGTACCCGATGACTGGAGGACAGCTAATATGATGTCAAGTTTTAAAAAGGCACATTGGAAAACATAATCCCAACTCGACACAGAAAATGACGAGATCTAAATTAGCTCTTGGAGTCACTGTGGCTAGTGCTCTGAAAACATCCGCTCAGTGTGCAGCAGGAATCAAAAAAGCCAACAGAATGTTAGGACTCACTAGGAAAGGGATAGAAAATATCACAATGCCACTCTATGAGTCCACACCTTGAATACTGCATGCAGTTCTGGTTGCCCCATCTCAGAAAAGATTTATTAGAACGGGAAAAGATACTGAGCAAGGCAACAAAAATGACTGAGGCTATTGAAGGGCTTCCATCTGAGGAGAGATTAAGAAGACGGGGACTTTTCAGCTTGGACAAGGGATGGCGAAGGTGCGTGGGAGCTACGATAGAGGTCTATAAAATCATGACTGGAGTGGAGAAAGTGAATAAGAGTTATTTACTCCTTCACAAGACACAAGAACCAGGGGTCACACAGTGAAATGAACAGGCAGCAGGTTTAAAATAAACAAAAGAAAGTATTTCTTCACACAACGCACAGTCAACTTGTGGAATTCGTTGCCAGGGGATATTGTGAAGGCCAGAACTATAACTGGGTTCAAAAAAAGAAGAAGATAAGTTCATGGAGAACAGGCCTATCAATGGCTATTAGCCAAGATGGTCATGGACGCAACCCCATGCTCTGGGTGTCCCTAGCTTCTGGCTGCCAGAATCTTGGGGTGGACAACAGGGGATGGATCACTCGATTATTGTTCATTTTCTCTGAAGCGCCTGGCACTGGCCACCGTCAGGGACAGGACACTGGTCTGGATGGACCATTGGGCTCACCCTTTATGTCCATTCTTATGTTCTTCATTAATAGCCAACGAGCTATACATTGTTATGTATCTAGGAACAAAGCATGGTGGCCACACGTCCAGGGTGGGGGCCTGCATCCTGGAAAGCAGTGAGTGAAATGGACCTAGGGGTCTGTGATAAAGTCAGGCCAGAGGGCCTCAAAAGAGCATACCAGGGCGAGAGTGTGAGCTCTAGAAGGCCAAAAACCCTTTTTCCTGCAAGCCGGGGAGAGATGATTGCAGGGCAATTAGAGACACCTGGACCCAATGAAGGGCTAGTCCAGGTGTACTTAAACCCTGCCTTCCCTAAAGGGAGGAGGAGAAGTACAGGAGGAGGAAGCTGCCAGAAGGCTGGTAGTAGCTGGAGGAGAAACTTCCTGCAGGCCAGGAGACAGTGCTTCTCTGTGGCTACAGAAGGAGAAAACCCCTGGCCCCAGCCAGCAGAAGGAAGCTGGAGCAAGGTACCTCCCAGGGGAGACAGGATTACTGGGGGCTCCCTGGCCCACTACAAGGGGTTGAAGCGTGAGACCCACTAGGGAGAAGCTGCCTGTTTGCCACAGGTCCTGGTGGAAACCAGCTGAACATGAGCTGCCAGTAGGATGTTGTGGCTAAGACAGCTACTGTGGTGCTTGGATGTATAAACAAGGGACTAGCAAGCGGGAGTAGGGAGGTGACATTACCTGTCTATATGGCACTAGTCAGACTGTTACTGGAATACAGTGTCTAGTTCCAGGGGCCACACTTCAAATGGATGTTGACCAATTGACAATGGTTCAGAAGCGAGCGACAAGAATGATTTGAGGTCTGGAAACCTGCCTTACAGTGATAGGCCAAGGAAGGTCAATCTATTTAGAGTCCCCAAGAGAAGGTAACAAGGTGCTTGGTCATGGTGTATAAATACCTACTGGGGAAAAGGCGCTGACGGTCAAATTTTCTTTAATCTACTAGACAAAGGCCTAGCAAGACCCACTGGCTGGAAGCTGAAGCAAGATATGTTTGAACTAAAGATGAGTGCCATTTTTTTCATTACAAATAAGTCACTGGAACAACGTACCTAGGGACGTGGTAGATTCTCCACAGGCGAAGTCTTTACAGCAAGGCTGGCTCTCTCTGGTTAACACGTGCTGTAATTTAGCCACCAGACATGGGCCTGCGGCAGGAGATGCTGGGTGACGTGTCTTGGCTGGTGGCCATGCAGGAGCTCAGACTGGATGTATCACAATGGTCCCCTCCGGCCTTAGAACCTGAGACTGCAGGAATCCATGCTGTGGAGGTGTGAAGCCCCCTTACCCAGAACAGCGGCAGTGCTGGGAAAGCTGGCACTACTCCTGGAGCGCTGATTGGTGGGGTGACAAGCAAACAGGAGCTGGGAAGAAACCCCGCTGTGGCAAACTCTCCTGTGAGGACCTGCAGGGTCAAATCCTGGGTCTGCTGGTCCCTGAGCAAGTGCTGCCTCCACACCATCACCTGGTCGCGTGGGCAGAGCAGCGATCACTGGCTGTGAGCCTGGCGGGCTGAGCAGCATGGGATGTGCCGCCCACGCAGGGCCAGATTGGCTGGGCTGCCGGGTCCCTGACTGGTCCAGGCGCACGCCTTAACCCTGTGCGGCTCGGTCGATCCCCAGCCGGCTGCTATAACAGACCCTGCTCCTTCGCCTGGCCCTGGTTCCTGGCTTCTGACGCCAGTTCCAGTTCTGATGCCTCAGCGCTGAGCCCACCCCACTAGGCCCAACTGTGGCTGTGCCCACGCCCCAGCCATCTCACCGCCTGGGGAGAAGGGACCATGTGTGGCGGTGATAGAATCAGCTGAGGACCAGCTCTGTGCTGGAGATGAGCCGAGGAGACTGCCTGAGTGTGCGTCCCATGATCCTGCATTGCTCTGCCCTTATGAACTGGCCAGCGCTAGAAGGGACGAAGACACCGCTGATCCACGCCTAGGGCTGCGGGGTTGTCACGGGGGTAAAATGTCACAGATTCCCTGACTTTTCTTTGCATGGGGATTTCAGGGAAGCATTGTCTCCCAAAGCTGGGTCACGGTGGCCGGGATGTCAAGGGAAGGTGTGAGGTGGGTTGGCAGCCCAGTGCCAAGGGTAGGCTCTGGGAGGGGTTAATGGAGAGCGAGCTCACCGCACCGTGGCAGTTCCTGGCCTGTGAGGCTGGACCAAGTTCCCCGCTCCAGACGTTGCGACCCGGTGCACGGGGTTGCAGCACTGCTCGGGTTGGGTCTAGCTGCTCCTCTGTCATGATGGGGAGCAGCCACGACAAATTTGAGGGAGTGGCGTTGCAGCCAGGTGCATAGGGTCACAGTACCAATCACTCAGATTTGGCCTGGCCATCCTCTCACCTCCTCACCCATCAAAGGGGGGGGGGGCGGGTCAAACCTGAGCCATGCTGCGACCCTCAGCACCAGGTCATGATGCCTAGAGCAGGGAGCTGGGCCCAGCTCCGCGGGCAGGAGCCTCCTCTGCGGTGTGAGTTCGCTCACCGGGCAGGGAGCAGGGTTGCAGGGCCAGGGCAGCGGGTGCTGAGGCAGGTGGTCGGAGATGCCATGGTGAGACAGCAGTGGAGGAGGACAGTGCTGGCTGCTGGGGATCCCCTCCTGAATTCACACCTGGGACTTCAGACACCATTTCCCCCTAGCCCCGACTCTGCTCACTTTACCACGCCTGCGCCACGATCTCTGTGACAAGCCTGCAGCCCGGCCCATGCCTGAGAGGCTGAAGCTGGCTGTAAACACGTGACTCACCAGCTGCTCGCCCAACAGCCGCTCTGGCCGCGTGCTGCTCTGCCCAGGCCAGCTCACCTCGAGTCCTGCCCATCCAGGGGAAAGCCCAGGCCAATACACCACTGGTCCGGCAGCATCACACCAGAGGCTCAACCGGCTTCAGGCTTTTGGGCCTGCCAGCCCTTGGCTCTGGAGTCTTCACAGCCTGCCCTCCATGGGCCAGCACAGAACCAGGCCTGCCTCCGACCCTGGCTCCAGCCCAGGGCCCTGCATGAAGCAGACAAGGGCTGTCCACTCAGCCCCTCTGCTGTCTCCCTGGCCTGCAGCCAGGCCTTCCTCCCAGTCTCTTCCCCAGGACCAGAACAAAGGGGATCCAAGTTGTCTGAGGGACCAAACGGCCCTGCACAGGCCTGCCTGTCCAAGGAGGCTCGGACACTTAGAAGACTCTGGTTAGGCTCTGGCCCCAGCCTGGCCGTCCTTCACAGCACTAGCTCCAGAGGTCTAGTGCCGGCTCCCCTCTTTTGTCTCCTCCCTCCCGGCTGGCCGTCTCCTGCAGGTGCATCCATGGGCTCTCCACAACCCCTTCGGGCTCAGCGCATGGTTGGTACACCCCATCACACCGGCATGGGGGCTGGGAGCAGGTTCTTCTGTGCTGGGCTGGGGAGGCTGCAGAGGGGGCAGGCAAAAGCTGCTGCAGAGAGCACAGGGAAAGCAACCGGGACCCAGCAGGGAAGTGAAGGGCCCTTTGACTGGGACTGTTTGCTGCTGATGGAGCTGAGTGTTTGTGCTGGTGTGGGAGTGATTCCTAGCTGAATTCCTGCCTCCCCAAAGGCAGTAGGGGGGTCTCCACCCTGAGGCGAGAGATGGACAGTCATCACTCACTGCTAGCACAGGGGAACCCCACCCCCGGCTGCCATGCTGGGTTCCACAGCTTGCCTCCCCTGCCTGCTTGGAGCGTTACCTTCCAGTCAGGCCCTGAGAATGCCGAATATCTGGAACCTGGGGACTGGAGCAGCCAATGAACGAATGGATTTCAGATTATTTGAAACGTGCCCATGTTGGGCTCCTCGTCTCTCTCTCTTTCTTGACCAGGAGTTTCCACTCCGCCTGGGGCTGTAGCACTTGGGGCTGTGAATGTGAAGGCAGGGCCAATGTTCGCTTGGAGACTGTCCAAGAAAAGCCACCGTGCTGTGAGAAGTGGGGCTGGGGATGCAGCGGGAGCTGCTCTACCCTCTGGTTCAGCACCGAACCAATGCCCTGCATAGTCGTTGTGCTGCTGGAGCTGCAGCCCCTTGGAAGAGATGCAAACTCAAGTCCTAACCACTGGCGAGCCAAGGGTCCGTGCACTTTTAAAAGACCCCGAGGCCAGCAGGGACCACTGGGCTCTTCTAGGCTGGCCTCCTGTGTAACACAGGCTGGAGAATTCCACACAGTGATTTTTGCATCTTGCCCGAGAACAGGTGGCTGTTCTAGCATATCACAGGAGCTGGGTGTCGATCCTAATTCCCCGACCAAAATCCAACAGAGCTAATTGCATTCCACCTCCTTATATTCCCCCTTGCAGTTTCATTTGCTTCCTAAACGGTTGTGTACTGCTGCTCTGTGGTTGTTAACATGCTGTTGTGTGTCACCCTGCTTCTGAAACTCTCTCCCGCCCAACTGTTCCTGGGGGGACAAGGGAGGTAGGCAGCTGCTCTCCAACTTTCCAGTCAGCTCTGGCCAGGCTTTCCTGCTTTGCCAGAGTCTGCCCCAGGCTGACCGCAGCGCATGTTTGGGGAATAGGATAGTGACTTGCGCCATGGGGCCATGTCCCTTCTGCAGGGTGAATGATGCTAGGGAGGGTGGATGTCCTGAGAGCTCTTGTGCAGTGTGCGGGAGTTCAGGGAAGGATGTACAGTGTGTTGCATGTTGCTTTCCGATAGTTGCACAGGCCGTGCTTCCTCTATTTCTCTACAGCATTTGTGGTTTTGGATGAGGTAACGAAGGGCTTTTCTGGGGGAGGTGATTAGACAGCCACAGCGCAGCAAGCCGGGCTCTCCCCTCGAACGCTGAGCAGGGGTGGGATAGGAAACTACTGAACACAACTAAGTGCTTCAAGGGGTGGGGTGGATCTGATTCAGAAGGGGGCACTCTCCCATCTAAACCAGAGCCCCAGGGCAGTGCCAGGTTTGCAGTGCTGCAGGGGACGGCATGGGCCACTCAGCCATGGGCCTTCTCCTCTCCGATCAGTGCTAAAACAATGCTCAGAATGGTACTAGGGAGCTTGGGACTACGGGCTATGCTGGTTTTTTGCATGACTCATAAACCTGAAATCCTGCCAATGTGCAGTCATTAGAAATCCCTTGGACTTTCTGTGCAATTAGGAGCATTAATCCCGGTGACCTGGCCAAACAGGAATTCAGGTCATTTGGTTCTGTTGAGCACCATTCCCATGGGAATTATTTCTCTCTCTCTCTGACCTGGTAAGTAGAAAAAGCAGGTCCCTGCCCCATGCAGTAACACGGGATCCTGCCCAGAAAGCTGAGCCTTCCACAGGACTGCGAATGTACTGCATTGCAGAGCAATAGCTGGGCACGTATCCCAATAACACCACCCAATAACAACCTGACACTGTTGCTTGGAACTTCCAGTCCTGAGCCCCGGCATGCAGTGGACTGCAAGGGTGTCGCGTCCCACACCAGTGTCTCTCTGGCATTGTGTGAAGCAATTGTAAACAAGGTCTGAGTGTCTGAGTGGCACTCTCCCTGCTCAGCAGCTAAAGGGGGGCACGTTATTTGCATGGCTTTGTATTTGCACGAGTACAATTAAGTACTCAGCATATTGCATAAGCACACTAGGTGCTGAGCATGATGGGAAATGGTCAGTGTGTCTGGTATTGTGTTACAAGTCACTTTTGTGTTAACTGCAGGGGCAATGAAATGTTGTCCTTCGATAGTATGAACAAATGGCAGCAGAGTTGTGTTTAGCCTGTTCTGATAAAAAAAAATTCACTCTCACCCTAATAGAGCCCATAAAGTGTGGTGGATGGATGTTTCAGCATTGCAAGGGGAGAGGAAAGGGTGAGAAGTCTCCTGTTGAGATTGGATTAATCATAGAATTAGAAGGGACCTCAGAGGTCATCTAGTCCAACTCCCTGCTCAAAGCAGGACTAACCTCAGCTAAATAATCCCAGCGAGGGTTTTGTCAAGCCGCAGTTTAAAAACCTCTAAAGATGGAGATTCCACCACCTCCCTAGGTAACCCATTCCAGTGCTTCACCACCCTCCTAGGGAAAAACGTTTTCCTAATGTCCAACCTAGACCTCCCCCACTGCAACTTGAGACCATTGCTCCTTGTTCTGTCATCTGCCACCACTGAGAACAGCCTAGCTCCATCCTCCCTGGAACCTCCTTTCAGGTAGTTGCAGGCTGCTATCAAATCCCCCCTCACTCTTCTCTTCTGCAGACTAAACAAGCCTAGTTCCCTCAGCATCGCCTCATAAGTCTTGTGCTCCAGCCCCCTAATCATTTTTGTTGCCCTCCTCTGGACTCTCCAACTTGTCCACATCCTTTTTGTAGTGGGGGGCCCAAAACTGGATACAATATTCCAAATGCAGCCTCACCAATGCCGAATAGAGGGGAATGATCACTTCCCGTGACCTGCTGGCAATGCTCCTACTAATGCAGCCCAATATGCTATTAGCCTTCTTGGCAACCAGGGCACCCTGCTGACTCCTATCCAGCTTCTTATCCACTGTTACCCCCAGGTCCTTTTCTGCTGAACTGCTGCCTAGCTTGTCGGTCCCCAGTCTATAGCTGTGCATGGGATTCTTCCGTCCTAAGTGCAGGACTCTGCACTTGTCCTTGTGGAACCTCATCAGATTTCTTTTGGCCCAATCCTCCAGTTTGTTTAGGTCCTTCTGTATCCTATCCCTACCTTCCAGGGTATCTACCACTCCCCCTAGCTTAGTGTCATCTGCCAACTTGCTGAGGGTGCAATCCACCCCATCCTCCAGATCATTAATGAAGATGTTCCGCTTATTACCGGTTGCCAGCTAGACATGGAGCCATTGATCATTACTCATTGAGCCCGATGATCTAGCCAATTCTCTATCCATTTTATAGTCCATTCATCCAACCCATACTTCTTTAACTTGCTGATAAGAATACTGTGAGAGACCGTATCAAAAGCTTTGCTAAAGTCAAGGTATATCACATCCACCATTTTCCCCACATCCACAGAGCCAATCACCTCTTCATAGAAAGCAATCAGGTTGGTCAGGCATGACTTTCCCTTGGTGAATCCGTGTTGACTGTTCCTGATCACCTTCCTCTCTTCCAAGTGCCTTAAAATGGATTCCTTGAGGACCTGCTCCATGATTTTTCCAGGGATTGAGGTGAGGCTGACCGGTCTGTAGTTCCCTGGATCCTCTTTCTTCCCTTTCTTGAAGATGGGCACTATATTTGCCTTTTTCCAATCATCAGGGATCTCCCCCAATTGCCAGCAGCTTTCAAAGATAATAGCCAATGGCTCTGAAATCACCTCAGCCAACTCCCTCAGCACCCTCAAGTGCATTGCATCTGGCCCCATGGACTTGTGTATGTCCAATCTTTCTAAGTAGTAATTAGTAAGTAAGTAATTAGCCTGGGCAAAGGGCCACCTTCAGGCATGAGTTGATGATCCCCTCCCACTGTTAAATGATAGAATTAATGGTTCCTCTTGGAATCTGTTGTTTGTTAAAAGCAGGGACACTGCTTCTGTATCAGCAGAAGGTTTTCCCATGAGCTGAACTTCACTAAGAGCTGAATCACTAGAGCTAGTGGGAAACCTTGACTGACAACCACTAGAGAGGTGCCTGCAGTGGGCAGCACCTGCAGATGGCAGATCAGTCAGCACCAGTAGATAGCAGGAGCAACAGCACTCAATGCCAGCGGATGGTGGGATTGGTCGGCGCCAGCAGGAGCCAGGCATGGTCAGCACCTGCAGATGCCAGGGTCAGTTAGCACCTGTAGACCGAGGGGGCCAGCAGACGTGGGAGCTTGGAGATGGTCTCAGTGAGGCCCAGAGGTGGCAGGAGGCTGCAGCGGAGGAGGCCTGGACAAGCCTGTGTCCGGCAGGAGCTTGCAGAAGGGAACTGGCTGAGCCCCACCCAAGAGATGGACATTGCAACTACGATGGTCAGTACAGGGGAAAGCAAGATGGGAGAGGCGAAGGACACGCCCCGTGCTCTGGGATGGGTTGGCTCACTGAGTTCATAAATTCTGTTTGAATTACTGCTGAGCTTGAACTGATCTGCAAACTTGACACAATCAAACTGGGTTTAAACAGGGACTTGGAATGGTTCTCTCATTATAAGAAGTAATTTTCTCTGTTCACACAGTCTCACCTCCTAGTCAATGGTTGTGAATAGGCCTCAACTAGTTCCCCATTGTTGTTGCTTAAACTTGGATGTGTATATATACCTTGCCATTTGATTTCTGTTTCTTGCATCTGACGAAGTGAGTTACAGCCCACGAAAGCTTTGCCTGCAGAAATTAAATGTGTTAGTCTTTAAAGTGCTACAGGACTCGTGTTGTTTTTTCTGATTGCATTGTTTCCCAAACCAGGGCTGAGTTACTTCCCTTCTGTTATGAAAAGGTTTACTTTCTGCACTCAGACTCTGTGCTTGCAAGAGGGGAAGTGTTGCCCTTTGGGGCGCCCAGGGGATAGTGTGTGATATCCCAGGTGACTGGGTGGGGGCTTGAGCCAGTTTGGTGTTGTATCATTGACAGGGACCCCTTGCTGCTGCCGACTCTGTCTGGCAGTCGAGTTACTCAATAAAAGATGAAAAGTGCAAACAGCAGCTTGAAGACCATCATTTCAGATGCTAACTTGTGCTCTCCAGCTATCACCATGGCTGCCATTAGCAGCTCTCCAGTGGCTGGGTTCTACAGATGGTCTCTGGTTTGGTGGGTGACTCATCTGTAGACAAGTGACAGAGCTCCCAGATGGATTAGCCTCCATCAGCTGTTGAATCTCAGTCTGGTGTGTTGCCCTGAAGGAACACTCTCTTTCTACCTGTATGAGCTAGGTGATGAGCTCTTGTAGATAGTCCAGCTGAGCCTACTTTAGCTGCTTCCCCTCCTCTGAGACTCTCCTCTGAGAGTCAGTGTTCCTGCAAGCTTCCACATGGCAGGGCCCAGCCCAACGAGCCCGGAGTTCTAAATG
Organism: Emydura macquarii macquarii; assembly: GCF_026122565.2. Lineage (NCBI taxonomy): Eukaryota > Metazoa > Chordata > Testudines > Chelidae > Emydura > Emydura macquarii. Next base: position 1,903,498 of record NW_027131052.1, read on the forward strand.
ATGGGCAGATTCAGCTGCACATGGTCACCTGTGTTTGCAGTTGGTGCATTTCTTGGAGTGGTGCGATTGGCCAGGAAACTTCTCTTTCCTGGTCCTGAGGAATGTGCCCCCATATCTTCTCTCACTTACTGCAGCTTGTGCGAGGTGGGTGCAATAATCTGCCACTAGCGGACGTGAAAAGGAATCGCCAAGGGGACTTTCCACCCATGCACAGCCTTGAAAGGAGATACGCCCGAGGAGGAATGCAGGTTGCTCTGGCATAGCAGCAGGACCAATGGAAGCCACAGAGCCCAATCACTCAGATTCCTCTTTGCAAAATGAGAAGGCATGTGACTAACTGCTATGAAATCTTTCACTGGACCTATCAGGCGGTGGCTGGTATGGAGTAGGGCACACTGCATCTATGCCTGATATCTCAGACACCCATGTCACTGGCATTGATTCACCACTGTAGCCTGGTCTGTTAGCAACACATCAGAGACTCCATGCCTTGCAACTGCCTCTTGAGTGGATGCCTTAGCTAATGGTTCTGCCTACTGAATTCTTCGTATGTGTTTGTATTACCGGGAGACCTAGGAACTCCAGTCAAAGATCAAAACCCCACTGTCCAGCAGCTGCCACCTCCACTCATGGAGGGAAATGATCAAGGAAGGAGTGGTTCCCTTCAGCCGTAACAGGCAGATGCCCCAGCACATCCCTTGACCACGTCTGCACAGCACACGTTTGCTGGCGCAGGTGCCCATCTTGGTACAGCTGGAGGTTTCCTCCTAGCATGTGACCGAAATTAGTGACAGAGTCAGCTACCCCAGGCCAATGAGAGCCGCCGCTCACAAGATCTGCTCTTTCTGTTACTCCTACGTGCTCTGAACGATGATCTGTCTTTGTGCCATTGTTTTAGCACCTGCTTCCTCCACGTGGTGGGCCGCATGAAGTATTCTCTACTCCCCTTCATTGCTTGCCTGTGTAGCTTTGTTGTGTGTTGTTCACCAGCTGCTGTTCCACCTCAGAGGTGGCTGCATTTCAGTGGCAGGTATAGTGATTCTTGTGCTTGGAATGGGCTCTCGCAATGTAACCGTTGCAGAAGGAGATGGCCACCCTCTGCTGTGTTGAGTTCAGACAGCGGTATCTCTGCTGCTGTAACCATGCACTGGCTACAGCAGGGCAGCCCCTGCAACAAAACAAAGCCGGGGGTTGGGGGGGGGGGCGCGGGGCGCTGTGAAAAGCTAAAGGTAGGTAGGGCTGCAGAGAAGGTACACAACCACCAGCAGTGCTTCCTAGTGGTCAGGTGATGGTTGGCAGGACATCTCACTGTTGAAGCACAGCCCTGTCCCTCTGCAGCCCCCACCCCATGAGTCCCCAGCCCTCCCCATTAGCACAGGGGCTTTGAGAGTGGGGCCTTTGAACAGTCACAGACTTTTCCTGCAGGCCTCTCCCACGAGGAGCGGACTCTTGTTATTGTACTGTCTTCTCGGAGCAGGTAGGGGAGCCTGGACCCACCCTCTCCATCGGGCTCCAGTCCAGGACCCAGTGGTGGGTAGCTATACCCAGCACCGTGGGGCCAAGCCGCTGCCCCCAGACCACTTCCTACCCTGGTCTCCTTCAGCTTCCCAGAGTAAACCTCTCCAATCAAGTCCCTGAACCAAACGCTCTGTCTGCTGCTTCTCCCTGTGGGTTTGCATGGTCTGTGTGCTCAGATCCCAGGCAACGAGCTCCGGGGCAGTATTTTCCTCAGAGCAGCCACCTACTCCCTTCCACTGCCCCCCTCTGAGCTGTTCTGCTCCCCTTTTCACAGCCCGGCCTGCAGCTTGTGCAGATCCTGCAGGTGTGGCTGAGCAGGGCAGCCTGGCCCAGAGCTGTCCATTAGCCCCTTGCTCTGCAGTGTGGGTTTGCTCACCCCCTCACAGGCTGGTAGAAAAGGCTCTGTCTTAATTGTTTGTCAAAAGAAAATCAGGTTTTTGACAGCTATTTTTTTCCATGAGAAGTGTCGTCTTTCCTCTGAACATTTCAGTTTTTCATCAAAAAAGTGAACATTCAAAAACAGAACCATTTTTGACCAAAAGCCAAAGTCGTGTGGTGGAAAAGAGACATTTCAGTCTGGCTGTGCTACAGGGGTTCTTCGGAGCTGTAGTTCAGGTGTCTCATATTGCCAGTGTCCTCTGTGGGCTGAGCTACACCATTGGATCATACCTCCAGTCACAGCCAGGGGACCCCCGCCTCCAGGCACTGGCTGCCCTCACAAAAAGGAGAGAGAATGGTGCATCGGGGGAGACGAAGTCTGACTAGGGAGCCCAGCCTATAGAGACGCATGAAGGCCTGTGTTATACAGGGGGTCAGACTAGATGATCACAATGGTCTCTTCTGGCCCTGGAATCCATGAATCTATGAGAACAACTCCCACGAGGCATTGTGGCACCCTGTCCAAATAAAACTACAGTATTTTTTTCAATTTTTTTATGGAAAAGTTGACATTTTGGGGGGGACCATTTCTTTATGTGCTGTAGTGGTGGGGACAGGCAAAGCTGAGTCCCCCACACCCCAGGTCTGGATCATGTGGGTGCAGGGGTGCGTGACAGGGAATGTGCAGTGAAGAGGACATGATGTGAATCAGCTGAAAGCAATGTGAGGCTCCAGGCTGGGGAGTCTCCGGCCAGTCCCCAATGGCACAGAAAAGAGGAAGCAGATCGTAAGGCACAGAGTCTCTGCTGGGAATAACGGGAAGAGAATTCAGGGCTCCAGATGGTGAAGAGTTCACTTCCTCCCTGAGTCCCAGCTGCACATTGCAGTGGCGTGACAGACAGAGAGTGCACAACAGGGGCTGCTCTGGTGCAGGGAAGCCTTTGCCCCCTGCCTCGGAGTAAGACACGGGATGAGTTACTCCGTCACTGCCATAGGTTGTCTCTGAGGGGTCAGGCTTGCCAGTGCATCCAGATGTCACTAGCCTCCGGCGACAGGCAGAGAGAAAAGGGTTGGGGGAATTCCATGTTCCCCTCTTCTTAGCTGACACTCTGCTGCCTTCATCCTAAGGTTTATGTCCATTGCCCATGCTTTCCTCCTGGGAACGCTGGGCTTGGGGCTCTTTTTTGGAGTGCTTCTTCAAGCATCTGTACGCTTGACATGGCAGGGGGCACTGAGTCGTCTCTCCAAGGCCTCCACTTTGACCCCATAGACCTCTTGGTAGCGGGTGCATTGGCAGAGCTCTCTCTCCATAGCCCCCTGTGCACTAAGCACACACCAGTCTTTCATGCCCATCCCCATGCCCGGGAAATCACTGGGGCTGAACCGGTTCAGTAGAACTGTGCTCCAGGGACTCTTGCTCCCCACAACTCTCTTGCCATTTTTTCCTGTCTCCTACCATTGCTCTCAGAAGACTCAGCCAATGATGGTGTCCAGTGTCAGCTGTGTTGTAACTGCCCTCTGGTTCATGTCAATTTCTATGTGCGCTTTAACCTTTCCTGACCTGGCTCTGATTTCACTGGCTCTGATTTCACTGGCTGATGAAGTCCATCATCCATGCTAGAGGAAGGAGTATCCACGTGGCAGTAAAATGGTGGGGGGCTATGTTCCTGAGTTCTGAGGGACTTACGCTTCTATATGATGGGGTTCTCTCTGTAATCTCTAGGACAGGAGGGAGACACTTTACTCTATGGACACCACACCACCTGAGCAGCGACTCCATGAGGCTCTCCAGAACACCTATCCTAAACCATTTCCCTAACTCAGCCCTAGCACAACATAGCCCTCTAGCCTCATGGGGTGAGGGTTCAAAAACCTTTGTCAGTCCTGCCCTATGGACTGCAGGATTCATGAGCTGCACCATGACCTGGCAGCCTCTGGCACCCTGGAAACCCACATCTTTTGGGTCCACGGCTTGCATTGTAATGCTAAGGCCCAGCTGCTCTCAAGTTCTCTGACTGCCCTTCTCAGCAGCTGGGCATAGGGCTAAAGAGACCCAGGAATCCTGCCCAGGGATGAGGGCACACAGCAGATCCTGTGTGTCCCTCAGAAATCTGACAGCTCACAGAGCAGTGCGATTACAAAAGAGGCGTGGCACCACCCCGTGCCCAGCACACCCGAGAGAGGAACAAGAGCGGCTCTGACACTGACATGAGTTTCCATCTCCAAGGAGGAAGCCTTTTGCACCACATGCAATTTCTGTGTGTCTGACTGTTTCCTTTCTATGCTTGTCTCTCACACTGAGCTCACACAGGAGCCTGGGCTGAGAGGCAGCGCGTGTGGGGCTGAGTCCTGCCCTGGGACTGTATGGAAATATGGCCCTGCTGGTGTCAGCTCTGGCCCTTCTCCTGGTCCTTCCGCCCCTGCTCTCTGCCCAGAAAGCAGGACAGGCCAGTTCCAGCCGTGGAGGAGAATCCAAGACTCCAGGTAGGACCGACTCAGGCTTTGCTGCTCCCCTGCCTGCAGGTTTGTGCTGGGCTTTGCCCTGTCAGTCTTGCTGCAGTTGTCCCGGAGGGGGCTGCCCGCCACGCCATGCCAGAGCTTGCGGGGCCCCGCACCAAGCAGAGTGCAGAGCGCTGGGCTGAAAGGCAGTTGGGGTGATGCAGGGGCAGGAAACCATCCTCACTGGGGAGGCAAAAGTGAGAGCTGAGGCCGTGCAACCCCCTGGGAGCAGCAGACAGGTCAGAGTCTGTCTCTGGACTGGGGATAAGAAGCTTGTGGAAGTGGCCTTCACGGTACCATATAAATAATATCACCCGTTCCCTGGGGAGCAGTGTGGGTCTCACACATGGGGGAGAATCTGCGGATTTGTTTTTCTTCAGCGAACAAATCTGGTACCATGAGCTGGAGTCCAGCCAGCCATCCGGCACTGCCTGCTCCCCTGAGACACAGATTCTCGTGAAGACCCCTAGAGCGAGGCGCCCCCAGCACAGTGGGATCATTCCTGGCATGAGTTCATTGCATTCTCAGTTGCTCACTGGAGGGGTGGGGGTCCCTGGTCTGAGTGATGGGACCATGCAGCAGGGATTCGTTTCAATAGCAGATGCACATTGACACAGGTGCTGTAGAGTGGGACTGGCAGAGCACCGTGGCTTGCACCGGTAACTAACCATTTCTTTGCCGGGGCTGGGGAGCCTGCACTATGAGTCATTGTCTCTGATGGAAAATGTGGTCCAGAAGTGTCTTGCTATAACAATTCCCTTGCGGCACATGACCTGCAATACTCATCTGTGGTCATGGTGGGAGCCCCCCCTTTCACCGAGGGGCACCTTTCCTGTCCCCGCTGCACGGCAGAGTGACTGCAAGCATGAAGCAGGGTCAGAGGAGGGTGTTGGAACGTGGCTAGCACCCAGCATGTGCAGGCGTAAGCGGAGGTGGCCGGCAGGAGCAAGGCTTGTGTTCTGCATGGTCAGCAGCAGAGCAGGGTGTTGTGCCATCACAGTCATCGGTCGGTGGAAATCCAGGCTCTGGGAAGGTGTTAGGGTTTGAGCAGATTGGAACTGCCTCAACCTCCATTCGTTGTCTGGGGTTTGTTTCATGGGGGCTGTGGCACCTGCCCATTCCTGCAGCCCTGCAGATCAATGGCTTTTGGCAGGGTCGCTCTTAAATCGTTGTGTCTTGCAATGGATCTGTCTGGAATTAACTGACAAGCCTGGTAAGTTAGGAGCAGTTTGTGTCATAGTCGCCTGCAGCAGCACAAGCTCTGGGCTGGTCCCATTTAAAAGCGCTGGGGCATTAAGGGCCGTGGGTGGCTGACTCAAGAGAATGGAGATGGGTCTGCGACCCCCAGGCTGTTCGCTTTAATGCAGCCAACGAGAAGGCAGAGTCATGACCTGACAGCCATCCCGGGCTTGTGGGAAATGAGCTGGTGCGTCTCCGTCAGGTTGCTGCTGGGCAGGTGTCCACACGACAGCATGCAGCTGTGCTGTGAGCCTCAGCTGGGAGGTCAAGGACTGGCTGTGCCATGGAGGCTGAGCTCTCCTCCCCCATTGTAGCTTCCTCTAGCTCAGGGCTGAGCAGGGCAGCGTGTGGGGGAAGCTGGCACTGCCCGGGGCAGAAACAGAGGCTTCCTGTCCCTGGGGCTTCAGGCTGGCAGCGCTAAATGGAGTATAAATTGCGCAGCCTGTGAGCCGGCTCTCAGCCGGGACCGTGTACGCGCGGTGGCAATGACTCCCTCACAGAGGGCAGAGGACTCGTGCCAGGGGCGGGCTGGCAGCCTGAGGGGAGCTGGGTCCGCCCAAGGGGCTGCTGGCCCACATGGTGGCCCCAGGCAGAAGCAGGTGGAGCAGCCCTGATCTGTCACACTGAGGCTGAGCTGAAAGTCGTGGTGTTTCCGAAAAGAGGAACCACGGTGTAAACATCCCCAGCCACACCCAGCAACGCACCGGGCCCAGCTGGGCCGAGTCACGTGGCCAGGCCCCCTCAGAGACACGAGCCATCCTCCCGGCCAAGCCATGTGGCCAGCCCCCCTCGGAGACACAAGCCATCCCTCCGGGGTCCCCTCGGAGACACGAAACATCCCCCCCAGGGGCCCGGCTGAGCCCACCCAGAGGCCCAGTGCAGCCAGCCCCACCAGCGCCAGCGGGGGAGGGGCTGCGTGGCAGTTGGGCTCCAACTGTCACCCATGGAATGCTGGGCCCTGTAGGCCCCGCCCCCTTGGTGCAGGAGGAATCTAATTGGCAGGGAGGCCAATGGAGGCTCCTGCTCCTCCAATGGCGCCTCAAGGAGGGAAGGCTCTAAACTGAGGGCAATTTTAAACGGGGTGTCTCCTGAGGAGAAATGGGGGGACCGCCCCCCCATGCCTGGGAGGGTGGCAGAGCAGACATGAGCCCCCCAACCCAGACGAGCGGAGAGCAGCCAGGTACCCCCTGCACCCAACGGGGCAGGCCGGTGGACATGACCCCCCTTCCACGCAGAGGGGTGGAGACCAGACAGGGCCCCCCCGACTCAGCAAGGCGGGAGAATGGACAGGGCCCGCCCAGAAGGGCGGCGAGCAAACAGGGCCCCGTTGCCCACACACCCTTGCAGCATCGCCAACCCCAAAGGTTCAAAAATCACAAGTTAGACCCCAAAATCATGAGCCTTTTTTAAGGGCTGATGTGGTTGTTCTGTTCGGTCTCTTGATTGGTGACCCCCCCCCCCCCCCCCCGATAGTGTGTGAGTGGCCATTGGTGTCGCAGCACTCCCAAGTGTATCGAGCGAGGTGACTTGGGGCTGGCCTCTCCCAGAGACTTGATCCTGGACAATTGTTAGAAGGAAGCTCACGCCTGCAGAGCTAAACTACAGAATACTCGCTAAGGAGCTCCTGATGCTACAAGCCACCTTCGCAGAATGGCACCATTACCTGGAAGGAGCTCGCCACCCTTTCCCGGTCGTCACCAATCATGAAAATCTGGAATACCGATGTAGGGCAAAAGCCTTCAACCAATGGCAGCTTCGGTGGGCCCTCTTCTTCTCATGATTCAATTTCATTATCACATACCGCCCTGCATCCAAAAATGGCCAGGCTGACACCCTAGCCCGAAGATACAGCTCCAACCCGCAAGGCCCCAGCCAGGAACCAACCTGAATTCTCAAATCCCATAACTTTCTCAGTGCAACTCATCACCAGGATTTTCTCAGATTGATACACTCAACCTCTGCCTCAGGAATGCCACCTGATGAGCAAGCTATTATCCACGAGCAACGGCATGACTCCCAGAAGGGATCACATAAGTGAGGGGCTGCGTCTATATTCCCCCTGGACCCACAAGAGTTGCAGTCCTGCAATTATGCCATGATCTTTCCCTAGCAGGACACTTGGGGTGCTTCAAGACCCAATGAATAACATCCCGCTCCTTTTGGTGGCCCTGGATGTGATCGATGATACAGTCATTCAATGCCTCCTGCGATGTTTGTGCCTGTGCCAAGACACCACGCCACAAGCCCTGCGGTCTCCTTCAGCCCTTGGACATCCCAGCCCTGGACAACACACAGACTTTAACAACAAATTTACAACAGTTTTGACAGTAGCAGCCCACTGTCCCACTTCATTCCTTGCCACTGCAGAGACAGCCCTGCTATGGATTAGCCACATTAGTGGTCCACTTCCATGGCCTTCCGGAATGCATCACCGCTAATCAGAGGTCTCAGTTCATGGCCTGGGTCTGGTGTGAGGCCCTGCGCCTGCTGGAGGGCTGCACATGTCCTTCCTCTGCTTAGCATCCCCAGTCCAATGGCCAGACAGAACGGGCCAACCTAATTCTTGATCAGTATTTGCAATGCTACATCAGTCATCACCAGGATAACTGGTCCTCATTTTTCTTTTACACACACTTTGCCTACAACATCACAGACCATGTGTCTCCAGGTCAAAGCCCCTTTTTCTACCAACTATGGGTACCACCCCTATGGGATGCAGTTACCCACATCCTCACCCAATCTTCGACATGGTGCAGCATATTTGTCAGAGCCCAGAAGAAATGAAGAAGCACCTGGAAAAAGCAAGTGCTGACTATAAGTGGCATGCGGACCAGCATCAACAGCGAGGTCCCACCTACTCAGTGGAACAAAAGGTATAGCTCTCCATGGAGCATCCCCATATCAACAGACCCACTCGCAAGCTGGATTTTCAGTTCCTTGGGGACTGTGAGTCTTGCACGCTTGTCCACAGGGTTCTTACAAGCCAGGCAGTCCCAACCTGCCACCCAGTGACCTGTTAACAGCAGCTAGAATAGCAGATGACCTCTAACAGAGGACCCCAGTCCTGGATTCTGATTGGTGGAACCGTGGGGGTCCTGACTGATCTCCAGCTTCTATTTCACCCAAGCACAGGAACAGGAAATTGATGATAAAACTGGGTTCTCCCTGCTCAGAACTGCTTCCCCTGCACTACCTGCTCCTACGATCCTGGTAACTTGACCCTGCCTGACACCTGATTCTCAGTTTGCCTCTGGCCTATCTTGGACTCTGTTCTCCTGGTATCTGACCTGGCCTGACTCTTGCTCTGACCACTAGGTCAGACCGCCAAGACCCAGTTGGGATAGTGGGGAGGGGAACAGAGGATCTGTTTGCTCATAGGGCAGGGAGGGGTAGTGTTCCTCCCTCCCCTCTTATGAGAAGAGTGCTGCCTCCTGTGGGGTCAGCTCTACCTGCCCCCCTTCAGGAGCCCTGATTGGCTGCTCTTCCTCAGTGCAGGGTGCAGTGGCATACTTCCCCACATTTCCAGGGGCCAAGCGGGGTGCAATGAAATCAAATCAATACAGTAATGACGTTCTGGGGGAAGGTTCGGTGTAAGGCCTGTAACAATAACATGTTCAAATTAAGAAAGAAACTAGGCTCAGTAAACGCTTCTTTATCTGTCTTCACAACTGACAAACAAACTGTGAAAAGACTCAGCTATTAGATTTAAAAAAAAATTTTACAGCTTGTTTTGAATAGAACAGAAGTAAGTGTTTATGTACGTAAAAGTGACTGCTTCCGTTTCTCTGCACGCTCAAAGTTCTTGGTGATTTTGTAGTCTGAGAACATTTTATTGAATAAAGGTCTAACGTGGTCACTGCTAGCACAAGGGATGTTATACGCCAGAAGAAGTCCTGTAAATAAAACTTCAGCTTTGGGTTTTGGGCAGTTGCTGGTTAAGCAGGAGATGACCAGGGTCAGCCATGGGGAAACTCTAGGCTCCCCCCAATCAAGGGTCATTTCCTGAGTGTGGCACAAACTATGGCTGGGATTCCTAGGGGGGAACTCTCCCCTGATTTTGGGGGGTGGGGGCTTGTATTCACACAGGTCTTTCATCCCAGGTTCTTTAAAAATCCCCAGTTCTAGTTGTTAGTAATATCAATTCTTGAAAAGCAACTCAGGTCACTGTGCTCCCTGAGATCGAGGATCTGGGGCAGTGTAGCTGGGGCCATAGGAGCTCTGCTCTCCCTGAGAAATGCTGGGTGCAGCATGCTGTGACATCTGCACAGTGCTGGGAAGGTGCTGGGTGCTGCATATGTCAAGTGCGGGGTATTGTTTTGCTCTGAGGATGAGGTAGCCAGAGAAAGAGGAGCAGCTGCAGGGACAGGATGTGGTCTGTGGGCATGGTGCATATATGAACTACAGAGGCACTTCTTTGTTCACCCTGTGCCTGGTGAGTGTGGGCTTCAGGGGAGGGATGTACAGGGGCATTGCGCTCTAGGGAGGGGGAGTGTGCCAGCCATGCTCATTTCTCACCTGTAGAAGGGTAAAGGTTGCGTGGAGCCTAGTGTTTACCTCGACCTGCTCGCTTATGTTAAAGCTACACATTGCCTTGTCTGCACTGGGATTTTACCTCATGTTAGTTAACTAACACCAAGGAAGAACACGCCTCTTTTCCCAGCGAGGACAAGGCTCAAGACGCACAAGCACCTAAGCTGAGTAACAAGGACATCTGGCTCCCAGTCCCAGGCTATGTTAGAGCTTGACGTGTCTGGTAAGCCCATCAGTTAAACTGTATGTTCTTTGGGGCAGGAGCCAATGCTCATACGTTTTTTGTAGAATCCTTAGCACACCTGAGAGCACTACAAAATAATAATAATAAAATCAAGTCAAGGAAAATATAACTATCACCTCTGGTTGCATCAGGCAAAGAGATGAATCTCTTATCAATACATCTTACAAGAATACCTTGTAAATAGGAATGTCTTATTCAGCATTTTCAAATTAGTTCTTACACTTACATGTGATTAAAATCTGCCTGTTTCATCATAGCTAAAACCTGTTTGCAGTGTTGAAATGCCATTGGGTCTGAGAGCCTCTTTCCATAGCTGGAGGTGTGTGTGTGTGTGTGTGTGTGTGGAGGGGGGAGGGCGGGCTGTGTGTGTGTGTGTGTAGGCTTTGCATTGTTCTGCTGAAAATGCTAGGGACTTCTGTTATGGTACAGCTGTAAGAGAAAGAGTGCTTGGGGCAGTTTTCTCACTTCCCTAGGTCCTGTAGTCACTTCTGCTCCCAGCACTGCTGAATGCCTTCTTCAGACTTTCCCCTTTCTGATTAGCCCCATTCCTTCTCCATGTACACTGACACTTGGAGACTAAGTGGAGTTCATCTCCTTTTGCACAATTCCAAATAGCTGACACTAAGATGACCCTGGCACTTACAGTCTGACTAACTTGGACCCAATGAGCACATTTCCTGACAGTATTCCTCAAATAATCTCATCTGCAAATGCATATTCAGCTACCATCTCTATGCTGACAACTCACAGGTTTACCTCTCTGCGCCAAACCTGTCTCCTGTTCAAATTAGAATCTCAGCCTTTCTCTCTGACATCTCCCCATGGAGGTCTAGCCACCAGCTCAACCCCACCATTGGTAAAACAGAGCTCCTAATCTCCCCTCCTCCCCGCAAATCCTCTCTGCTACCTCTCTTCTCGGTCACTGTGGACAATGCCACCATTGTGCCTGTCACCCAGGCCTATAGCCGGGACATCATCTTTGACGTGGGCCTCTCTCTAGGTCTTCACACACAGGCTATGTCTAAGTCTTGCCAACACAGCAAAAACTCTCACCAGTCTCCCATCATCTCGTGTCTTGATTACTGCAACATCCTTCTCTCTGGCCTTGACCATGCAATCTTGCCCCACTCATATCCAATCAGAGCGCTTCTGCAAAGATTATTTTCCTAGCCTTTCACTTTGACCATGTCACCCCTCTCTCTGCACTCCCCACTGACTCCCCCTTCTCTAGTGGCTCAAACATAAACTGCTTGTCCTTATGTTCAAGGCCCTTCATAGTCACTCCCTGCTCTGCCGACTGTCACTCATTCAGTACTGAGCTATTGACTTCTCCCTCCATCACCTCCTTGCTAAATTTTCTAACCAGCACCTTCGTGCTTTCTTCTAGGCTGCCCTCATAAGTAGGACGCACTCCCCATAAACATTTGCAAAGCTGCCTTATTATCCACCTTCAAATCCCTCCTCAAACCTCTTGCCTGCCGTGATGCCTCCAAAAACTTGTCAACAGTTAGGCTGCTGGTGTGCTGAGACCACTGCCCATCCTGCTGACCCATATTGTCTCATTGTTTCCTTGTGCTCCCCGGTCTGTTTGTATCCATCTATTCTCATTTTGTCGGATATGTAGATTGGAAGCTCCTTGGAGCAGGGCCCATTTCTCTGTTCACAATGGGCTCCTGGTACATGACTAAGGGTGCTAGGTGCTATAACAATACAAGTAATAATAACCATGGAGCCTCATGTCAAAAGGCAAGTGAGAGGGCCAAAAATGGACTTCCCATGTTCCAGGTTTAACAATAAATGTGACCCGTCCATGCCTAGGGCAGCCACCTGAAAATGCCAAGGTCAGGGCAGGCGTAAAAGGAGAGCAGATTGTCCCAGCACTGGTGGGTGACACTGAAGCCAGACTTCCCAACCAGCCACAAACAATGTTTCTGATTCTCCACCCTGGTTATCAAGAAGTGAAATACAAATATACACAGTCCCCTTTACTGCATTTCAGTCTCCGGCTTCCAATCAGCCACTAGGTCCAGTAAAGAGATCGGTTATTTAAAACTCTCTGCTCTTTACCAGAAAGGTTTCTCCTGACCCCAAGGGGTCAGCCACAGCACCAGATCAATATAAGTTTGGATCTTACCTAAAATACCATGCTGCCAGCCAATCCTTTAGTAACTAAAACTAAAGGTTTATTATAAAAAGAAAGGAACAAACAATAAGAGAAATGTTAAAGGATTAAATCAATCAGATACATACATTGATTTGAAAGTCCGTATGTATCAGGTTTCTAGTAGAATTGTGGAGTTTGCAGGCTTGCATAATCCCTCTGGTACACATCCACTACCTGGATGGGTCTCAGTCCTTTGTTTCACAGCTTCAGTTCAGTTCAGTTGTAAATGAGTTGATCCAGAGGCAGGCTGGAGACTAAGGACAAAATGGATGTTGTGCAGCTGCCTTTTATGTCTTTTGGTCTTTGCCATGCTACTTGTGGAATTTTACAGGAACAAAATGGAGTCCAGAGTCACATGAGTAAGTCCTGGTGACTCATCAAGACCTGGCTTCTCCCCCTGCGCCCACTGTACCTGTGAATTTCCTTAATGGGCCATTAAGCAGGCTAGTGCTGCAGCCATCCTGTCTGGGGTGTCGCCCAGACACAGCACAATTTGAAATACAGATATATCAACCATATCCATATCTTCCATTACACATATAACACATGAACATAAACATTATCGTCTTACTTAGCACATTACAGCCTTTCTAACAGTACCTGACACAGCATATCTCACATGAATTATTATGATTTTGACATAGTGATGTTAAAAAATATAATACATGCACCATCCCCCAATCTAGCCAGCGTGACACCCCCAATGTGAGATTGCTGTAGAAGGGAGTAATCAGAGCTCCTTAATACACCTTAAGGGCCCCCCTAATCCAGCCAGCGTCACAATGAATGAAGGATGAGCAGTCTGGTTCCGGTCAGAGATGCCACTGAGACGTCAAGGTGTAATTTTCAGCTCGCGCAGACATACCTGTGCTAGATCTGATCAAGCAGCACGCTAACAGCAGGAGTGTAGCAGCAGCAACAGTACAAGCAGCAGGAGGAGCTAGCCACCTGGGTACCTGCCCAGAGTCTCAGGGGGGAGACTACTCGGGATGGCTAACCAGAGAGTTCTGCATCCACGTTTTCAGAAATGCATGTGCACAGTAGAGCGTGAAAAATAGCTGTGTGCACGGCTTGCATACATGGCTGTTACAACTGCATGCACGATTTCAGTAACAGTGCCCCAGATGGCCAGCTAGCTGTCCAGCAGGTCACTTGCACATGCAGTTACTGCCAGTGCATGAACAAAAGTGGCAATTACACATGCTCATTTTGATTACGCATTCTTGCATTTGTACGGTTCTGAAAATGCGATTAGATCACAGCCAAATGATCGCTCTGTTTGGATCAAACTAGCCCCTTCTAACCATAGGTGCTGGAACTTGGGGTGCTACTGCAACCACTGGCTTGAATAACAACTCAAATACATGGTTTTCGCCTTCAGCACCCCCACCATGAAAACAGTTCCAGCACCGCTGCTTCTAACTGACAGCTACCTGAGGTTGAAACCAATACAAATTGGCATTAATTCTGCACTTCCAATAGCTGCGTTCCAAGAAACAAACAGGCTGACGTGGCTGGTAATGTCTGGGGAAAGCCAGGCCTCTGATGGGGGATTCCATCTACCTGCAGAGTCCTAGATTCCAAGGCCAGAAGGGACCATTGTGATCATCTGATCTGACCTCCTGTGTAACACAGGCCAGAGAACTTCCCCAAAGTAATTCCTAGAGCAGATTGTGTAGAAAAACATCCAATCCTGAGACTTCACCACAGCCCTTGGTAATTTATTCCAAAGGTAATTACTTTCTCTGTTAAAAAATTATGACTTATTCCCAATCTGAATTTTTCTAGCTTCAACTTCCAGCCATTGGATTGTGTTAAAACTTTCTCTGCTGGATTGAAGAGCCCATTACTAAATAGTTGTTTCCTGTGTAGATCCTTATGGAATGTAATTGTCACCCTAACTTACCCTTCTCTTCATTAAGATACATAGATCGAGCTCTTTGTCTGTCACTATAAGGCAGGATTTCTAATGCTTTTAATCATTCTCATGGCTCTGCTCTGCCCCTCTCCAATTTATCAACATCTTTCTTGAATTGTGGGCACAGAACCGGACACAGGATTCTAGCAGCGGTCGCACTCATGCCAAATTCAGAGGTAAAATAACCTCTGTATTTCTACTCGAGATTCCCATGTTTATGCATCCCAGGATTGCATTAGTTCTTTTGGTCACAGAGTCACACTGGGAGCTCATGTTCAGCTGATTGTCCACCATGACCCCCAAATCTTTTTCAGAGTCCCTGCTTCCCAGAATAGAGTCCCCCATCCTGTAAGTATGGCCTATATTGGTTGTTCCTAGATATTTACGTTTAGGTGAATTGACACAGATATTGTTTGCTTGCATCCAGTTTATCGAGGAATCTGGATTGCTCTGTATCAAGGACTTGTCCTTTTCATTATTTATGAATCCCCCATTTTTTGTAAAAACAACAAGAGTCCTGTAGCACTTTAAAGACTAACAAATGTAATGTCTGCAGGCATAAGCTCTCGTGGGCTGCAGCCCACTTTGTCAGATGCCATTTTTTGTGTCAATGTGTAATGTGGTGGTGGGGTCTCTGCTGAGGATGGCGAGTCTGTAGCTATGCCTGCACAGCCTCTTCTCCCTACAGGCTCAGGAGATCCAATACTCTTGTATACTCCAGGCAGGAGCATGTCTGGATCTCCTGAGCCTGTAGGGAGAAGAGGCTGTGCAGGCATAGCTACAGACTCGCCATAGGAACATAGACATCTACGAGCAGATTGCATGGAGGAGAAGGGGTATGAAAGGAACCAGCAGCAGTGCTCCGTGAAAGCAAAGGATCTGCGGCAGGCATACCAGAAGGCCAATGAGGCCAAAAATCGATCCATCGCTGACCTGCAACTTTGACAAAGAGCTGCATGCCATCCTCAGCAGAGACCCCACCACCACATTACACGTTGTGGATACCTCTGAGAAGCCCAAGGCACGGACTACTGGCATGAACAGCAATGGCGAGGAGGAAGATGTGGATGTGTTTCTGGGGGGGTCCATCTATGCCATGAGTCCAGACCTGTTTGAGACTTCACCGCAGACCAGTCAGTCCTGGCAGCCAAGCATGGGTGAGCCTGATGCAGGGGAAGGAACCCAGGGTAAGTGTGTAAAGATATTTCCCATTACATGACTTAGCAGGAAACAGCTATTGACTTTCATTAATTTACTCATGCTAGAAGAGCGGGACAACGAAGAGCGGTAGAGCTGTTACCTGCTTTTCAGTCCCCTGTAGAGCTGGGGCAGGGGCATATGGAACAAAGGTTGTGGGTAAACAACGCCAGCGCCCCTTCAATCTACCCAAAGCACATTCCACTGTCTTTCTGCACCTGCTGAGTCGATAATTGAATCTTTCCTTGGTGCAATCTTGGTGGCCGGTGTATGACTTGGTGAGCCCGGGGAGCAAGGCATAGGCTGGGTCCCCCAGGATCACTATTGGCTTTTTGATATTCCCCATGGTGATCCGTCACTTGGGAAAGAAAGTCCCTATTTGCAGCTTTCTGAACAGTCCTGTGTTCTTAAAGATGCGAGCGTCATGCACTTTCCCTGTCCAGCCAACACTGATGTCAGTGAAGTGTCCGCAGTGATCCCCCAGCACTTGCATAACCATGGAAAAGTAGCCATTTTTGTTGATATATCGGGGGCTGGTGCCAAAATAGAGAGGTGCATGCTGTCTATCGCTACCCTGCAGTTCAGGATCCCCACTGCTGCAGATTCAGCCATAAGGTCCCTCACATGGCCGAGAGTCACAGTCCTGCGTAGGATTTCCCAACTCAGAAGTGATTTCCACTGACCAGGAGCCAGCTGGCGTTGCAGCTTTCCACAGTGCAATCACCACTCATTTCTCCACCCTCAGTGCCGCTTTCATTCCTCTGGAGGGCTGGGGCAAGCTCGCCACACAGATCCAGGAATGTGGCCTTTCACATCCGAAAGTTCTGCAGCCGCTGTTTGTCATCCGAAAGCTGCATTGCGATGTGATCCCACCAGTCAGTGCTCGTTTTTTGGGCCTAAAGGTGGCACTCCACCATCTGCAGCTGCTCCGTGAGTGCCAGCAACAACCTTGAATTGGATCTCACTGTGTCCCACAGCAACCTATCCTCCAGGAAATCACCACATTCCCCGCTGATTTAG
The DNA here is from genome assembly GCF_026122565.2 of Emydura macquarii macquarii. Lineage (NCBI taxonomy): Eukaryota > Metazoa > Chordata > Testudines > Chelidae > Emydura > Emydura macquarii. Next base: position 1,920,205 of record NW_027131052.1, read on the forward strand.
TTCTTCTTGTGGCTCTGCAATTACTGGAAGATCGTGCGTCCTGTGCTTACAACTCACATGACAATGGTGCAGAGCTGTGCCGGCTCCATGCTTCTGTCACGGATGACGGACAGTGAGGATGGTCGTGTGGGTTCCTGGGATTTTTAAAAAAGGAACAAAATGATGTGGTATGGATGACATTATTGGATGGAAGAAGTTGCCTCACCCCTGTGCAACTTGTTTCTGCCTCACCATGCATGGCCAAAACGTCCCAAAAGGCAGTGCGCTGGACAGGGCAAGTTGCACACTGGGATACCTACCCATGGTGCTCCGCACTGTGCAGTGACACAAGCACTCCCGGTGAGTACGCACAGCGACGATGCAAGGATCCAAGTATGCACACGCATGAGCAATGTACTAACTGCCGCAGCCTTATGCTGATGTAACTTACGTCAGCCAAAGTGTGTAGCATAGACTTGGCCTAGGTCTGGGCTGCAGGAGGCACCTGGCTCTGCTTGTGATCCATGACCGGGAACCCCTATATGGGAATCAGGCACCTTAGACGTTCCTAGAGAGAATGCGTCAGGCACCTGCCTCGCTCCACACAAAATGGCTGGAGGAGGAGGTGGTGCTGGGATGTGGGAGACGCGGGTTCAATTCCCTCTCTGCCAGAAGGGATTTGAACAGGGGTTTACTGCATCCCAGGTGAGTGCTCTAACTACTGGGCTAAAAGTTCTAAGGTGTAGGCTGCCGAGGCCCCTTGGTGCTGTAAGCAAGGTCTGGGTGTCTGAGTGGCACTCTCCCTGCTCAGCAGCTGAACGGGGGCACGTTATTTGCACGGGCTTTGTATCTGCATGAGTACAATTAAGTACTCAGTATATTGCATTAGCACACTAGGTGCCGAGCATGATGGGAAATGGTCAGTGTGTCTGGTATTGTGTTACAAGTCATGTTTGTGTAATTGCAGGGGTGATGAAATGTTGTCCTTCGATGGTATGAACAAATGGCAGCAGAGCTGTGTTTAGCCTGTTCTGATAAAAAATTCACTCTCAGAGAGTGAACAGAGCCCAGAAAGGGTGGCGGACGGATGTTTCAGATTTGCAAGTGGAGGGAGGGGAAAGAATCTCCTATTGAGATTGCACCAGTCCTGCCAAAGGGGTAGTCTCAGGCATGGGTTGGTGAACTTCTCCTACTGTTAAAAGGTAAAATTAATGTTTCGTCTGGGAATCTTTTGTTTGTTAAAAGCAGGAATATTGCTTCTGGGTCAGCAGAAGGTTTTCTCATGAGCTGAATCACTAGAAAGAGTGGGAAACCTTGACTGACAACCACCAGGGAGGTGCTAGCAGTGGGCAGCACTTGTAGATGGTAGGATTGGTTAGTGCCAGTAGATGTCAGGAGCAACAGCGGTCAATGCCAGCGGTTGGTGGGATTGGTCGGCACCAGCAGACAGCAGGAGCCAGGAGTGGTCAGTGCCAGCAGATGACAGGATCGGTTAGCATCTGTAGACAGAGGGGGCAGCAGTTGATGGGAACCAGGAGCAGTTGGCGCTGGCAGACGTTGAGAGCCAGCAGCAGGGACTCGGTGAGGCCCGGAGGTGGCGGGAGGCAGCAGAGGAAGAGGCCTAGTCAAGCCTGCATCTGGCAGGAGCCTGCAGAGGGGGACTGGCTGAGCCCCACCCGAGAGATGGACATTGCAACTATGATGGTCAGTACAGGGGAAAGTGAGAAGGGAGAGGCGAAGGACACACCCCATACCCTGGGGTGGGTTTGGCTCACTGAATTCATGAATTGTGTTTGCATTGTTTCCCAAACCAGTGCTGTGTTACTTCCCTTCTGTTATTAAAAGGTTTACTTTCTACATTCAGACTCTGTGCTTGCGAGAGGGGAAGTGTTGCCCTTTGGGATGCCCAGGAGATAGTGTGTGATTTCCCAGGTGATGGGTGGGGCTCGAGCCAGTTTGGTGTTGTATCATAGACAGGGACCCCTAGACATAGAACCCGGCCCTTGTTGCTGCCGACTCTGTCTGGCAGAAGGGTAACAGTGCCATCTGGCAAAGGGCTCACTGCCTTTTACAAGCAACTCCTGTCTCATAGAATCATAGAATCATAGAATATTAGAGTTGGAAGGGACCTCAGGAGGTCATCTAGTCCAACCCCCTGCTCAAAGCAGGACTAAACTCAGCTATATCATCCCAACCAGGGCTTTGTCAAGCCTCAGCTTAAAAACCTCTAAGGATGGAGATTCCACCACCTCCCTAGGTAACCCATTCCAATGCTTCACCACCCTCCTAGTAAAAAACTTTTTCCTAATGTCTAACCTAGACCTCCCGCCCTGCAACTTGAGACCGTTGCTCCTTGTTCTGTCATCTGCCACCACCGAGAACAGCCTAGCCCCATCCTCCCTGGAGCCCCCTTTCAGGTAGTTAAAAGCCACTATCAAATCCCCCCTCACTCTTCTCTTTTGCAGATTAAACAAGCCCAGTTCCCTCAGCCTCTCCTCATAAGTCCTGTGCTCCAGCCCCCTAATCATTTTGGTTGCCCTCCGCTGGACTCTCTCCAAATTGTCCACATCCTTTTTGTATTGGGGGGCCCAAAACTGGACACAGTATTCTAAATGCGGCCTCACCAATGCCGAATAGAGGGGAATAATCACTTCCCGTGACCTGCTGGCAATGCCCCTCCTAATGCAGCCCAATATGCCATTAGCCTTCTTGACAACCAGGGCACACTGCTGACTCCTATCCAGCTTTTTATCCACCGTTACCCCCAGGTCCTTTTCTGCAGAGCTGCTGCCCAGCTCGTCGGTCCCCAGTCTATAGCTGTGCAAGGGATTCTTCCCTCCTAAGTGGAGGACTCTGCACTTGTCCTTGTTGAACCTCATTAGATTTCTTTTGGCCCAATCCTCCAGTTTGTTTAGGTCACTCTGTATCCTATCCCTACCCTCCAGGGTATCTACCACTCCCCCCAGCTTAGTGTCGTCCGCAAACTTGCTGAGGGTGCAATCTACCCCATTCTCCAGATCATTAATAAAGATGTTGAACAAAACCGGCCCCAGGACCGACCCCTGGGGAACTCCGCTTGTGACCGGTTGCCAGCTAGACATGGAGCCATTGATCACTACTCGTTGAGCCCTATGCTCTAGCCAGTTCTCTATCCATTTTATAGTCCATTCATCCAACCCATACTTCTTTAACTTGCTGATAAGAATACTGTGCGAGACAGTATCAAAAGCTTTGCTAAAGTCAAGGTATATCACATCCACCGCCTTCCCTACATCCACAGAGCCAGTCACCTCATCATAGAAAGCAATCAATCAGGCCTGACAAACTCACTGCACCTCACGGTCATGGTGTTTAGCCATAAAGGCAGCATCTGAGGTCTCTCCTGAGAACTGGTAGCATATTGATACGCACAGCCATTGTGAGATGTGTCTGTGGGTGAGATTTAAAGGATAATGTAACTATGTTGAGAATGTCGCCCTTATGGTCTTGGAGTGAACATGAGTCACCAGGGAACCACATGTCTCTGTGCTGGTCCATTCAACCGGGGGCAGTTGTCACACCTCCACAACTAGCCCAGAATATAATGTATGGCTCAATTGTCCATCACTGCAACAACCCAGAAAGGTCAATGGAAACCCATCAAAGGTAAACTATACACAACACATCACACCCACATGGCACTGACAAGGACGACAGGACAGCGAGGGGAGGGCCCTGTCTGGGAACAGAGACAAAGGTCTGGTGCAGTGTATAACAGCGGGGGAAAGACACTGTGCCTTGGGGGGCAGGGAAGCTTCATGACAGACGGGTCCTGGCTCCTTGAGGTCAGCAAATGCTGCAAACAACTGAACTTTGGGGTGAGAATCTGGGTTGTTAGCTAGGAAAGGGAATTGTTCATACATGTTGGGCCCAGATCGCCTGTCCTGGCGTTGTGTACGGACCCGTTTGTTACCCGCTCACGCTGGTTTCTGTCTGAATCTCTGTTCTCTCTTAGATACGTCCCCTTTTCTTTTACTGTAATTGAACTCAAGCGCTGTGTGTGGTACAGGGGCGGGGGGGGGGCTAAGGTAAAACTGGGGTAAGTGCTCCTTTGGGAATGGAGAGTTGGGATTTCTGGGGGGATCCGGTGATCAGGGCTGGATCGCAGAGGGGGACACTTTGAAGGGCCTCGGGGGCTGGGGCGCATCTATTGTCAACCTGCCGGGCGAAGGCAGGGCTGGTGCAGCCCAGCGGGGAGGGCTGGAGGGCTGATGGGCTGGGGGGCAGGGAGCTGGCATCCAGCTGGCACTGGCATGACTCCTTTGAGTTAGAAGCAGGTGGCAACAAGGCGACTCACAGCCCTGGGTGCCCCAGCAAGAGTCACAAGGGGACCCACTGCCTCCTCCTCTGGCCGGATTCTGAAGGGACCCGATCCGGAGGAGGCACCTCTGAGCACAGCTACCGGATCAGGCCCCACATGACTTAGGCGGCCAAATGCCTGTCGTCCCTGGTTCACGGCTCGCTCTGGGGCTGAGGCAGAAGACAGGCGTCCAGGCAGCTGGAGGCAGGCAGCCGTGCACATGCCCAGAGGCGAGACACAGGCACGGAGAGAACTGTTCCCTGACGGCTCAGGCACTGAGTGAGATTCGGTGCCTAACCCAAGATCTTCGTGGCTCTGGGCTCTGAGACGTGGGTGTCCTAAATCAGTGACCTCAGTGAGCAGCCAGGCTGTCTGTGTCTCTGTAGACGCCAGTGTTATGGGCTGGGCGGTTTAACCTTGTTAGCGGTCAGGCACGACTGCGCAAACAGGAGCTGAAACAGCAAAGTGGCCTCCGTCTCAAAGGCCCATTTCTCCAGCCACTGTGTGTGTGTGTGTGTGTGCACGCGCGCACGTGTGCGTGTGTGTGTGTGCGCGCGCACGTGTGTGTGTGTGTGTGTGTGCGGGGGGTAGGGGGCGGGACGGTGGAAGAGAGAGAACAGGACAGACAGACAAAGAGAAGCAGTGTGACAGCCAAGCAGACAGTGACAGGCGTGGTGTTAATGTGGCCCTGAGAGAAACCAACAGGAAGCTGTGGGACGTGTTTCAGTAGCAGGGGCAGATGAGAGGGGAAAAGGCCGTGACAGAGCAGATGAGTTGGGTGCTTTTGAGTGTGTTATAAGGTGCCTAAGATAGAAGCTGTGAGCTAAGAAAGAGGCTAAGACAATGGTTTGACGTACCAAGGGCCAGGACAGGCACCATTTTTAAGCTGTGTCCATCATCCGATTGACCTGGGGTTTTGTGATGGTGTAGGATGACCGGATGGCCTGATATTTGGGGCTTTGTCTTATATAGGTGCCTATTACCTCCTACCTCCCCGTCCCAAGTTTTCACACTTGCTGTCTGGTCACCCTAGATGGTGAGTAAGTTAAATGGTCAGACCTTAACTACAGAACTGATATGGGAATGAAATAGCAAATTAGTCAGAAAATGGTGCTAAGTTCTGTGGCACAGGGACATGAGAAATGCAGGAGAAAGGAACCAGTAAATCATTCAGCCCATGAGTCAATCGGCCGTTTTCAAGGGAGTCGCTCCAAGCTGGGATTCAGAGGTTCACACCCAATCTTGGTGTGACTGCATGTGCATAGTCATTACTCACTTGTGTGTTCTGCCATCGTTAGGGTAAAACTGATCACCTCATTGGCCTACCTCTCTCTGCTCACCCCCTTCTCTGCAGCCTGCAAAACCATCCATTTTCCTTGTCACCCACGTCTGTAACCCCAGGGACATCTCTGAGTCCATCCTCTCCTTCTCCTACAGCAGCTAGTCTGAGCAGCTCCGATCCAAGTGTCAGCCCTTCCTCTGTCCCCACAGCCACATCAGCGGCCCTTGCCCTGGTCCACTCCTGCCTTGACGTCTGTGATCTCTGTAATGCCAACCGTGCTGCATTCTGTCCACAATGTCACAGACAAAATCATCTCACTCATCACTTCAGCTGCTCTTTGAATCCTTCCACTGACTCCCCCTTGCCACGTGCATCAAGCTCATACTTCTGGGCCGTGCTTTCATGGCCCTACAGGGCAGGGCTACACTACCGCATAAGTCGATCTTACTTACGTTGTTCAGGGGTGTGAAAAAGACACCCCCGCTGAGCGCCGCAAGTCACAGCAAAGCTGGCTGGGGAAAGGTGCTGGGAGGAATTGCTGAGGCACTGCATGGCCGCACCACGGGAACTGGGTTTGGTGCCTGAGCTCAGTTCTTCATTCTGAGGAAGCTGCAGACTCGGTCCTGATGGAAGGAGAACCTGGCGCTGCAGCCTAGCCCCCCTCGGAGTAGCTCTGGTAGACGCCAGAGGGAGCCATGTGACAAGATGGCGAGTGTGAAAGATAGCGAGTGTGAAAACTCAGGACACTTTTTGGGGGGGCGGGGAGGGGACGGTTGCGTATGAAGATAAAATACAGAAAAGCAGAACGTGCGCACAGGCCGGCTGTTACTGCATTCACACAGCTCTCAGTTCTCGTACTTCTTGGAGGGTGCGTCTGCCCTGCCCAGCGCAGCAGGGATCGGGCTGGGCTCCGTGGGCTGGGCTCCTTCAGCCCCACGGAAAATCAGGACAAATGACGTCCCGGCAGAACTTTGGGCGGGTGCAGGACAAAGCCCCTAACACTGGGAAGATCCTGATTTTCTTGGGAAGTCCAGTCAGCCTGGAGCATGTCCAGTCCTTTCGGAAAGGAATTGCTCCAGCAGCGAGACCGAGGGTCTGGTTGCCCTCTGGAGGAGTACATACAGAAAGCATCTTATTCGAAATGTCTTCACCGTTCACCAGCTGAGGGAAGGGCACGGTCCAGCCCAGGAGGAACCAGGCAGCCCTTGCCGACGGTGCAGCCTGGAACTGTGTAGCCTGCATCTTCTAACAGCCACAGTGGCAGATCCTGTGTTACTGGCTAGTCACCGCAGAAAGTGATGCACTTTCTTGTATTCAAAGGACATCCCCATGTACCACGACCTCTGCAGTGTAGATCCGGCCTTCGGTGCCTATCTCCATGCCAGGGGCGCGCTTAGCACCCGCCCTGCTTGACACTGCCCATTGGCTGGCCTCGGGGGCTCCCTACCTCATGTGCTCCCTTTGTGGATCTCAGTCAGAGGTGCCCGTCTCCGCCCCGTTGCCGTGGAGGGAGCTGTGAACCGAACTCGGCTCTGGGGTCCCAGCGTGTCCCTGTCATTTCCTAGGCACCGAAGCGCTAAGTGCCGTGAGGTTCAGCGTTCAACGCCTGCGTCCCTCGTGGATCCCACTCATGCTGCGGTTCTCCTTGCTCAGCAGAGCAGCCGTGGGGGGCAGAAAGAGGCGGGGGCAGAGGCCGGGCGATCTGCTAACGTGGCAGCTTTCCTGGGACTCTGCTGCACCGTTTTTCGGGTGAAGTTTTAGGCTCTCTTGTTGCTGCCTGTTCCCAGCTCTGGGGCAGCACATGACCCCCCATCTCCCCTCTGCCGCTGCCAGGCCATTGCTTTGCTGTGTGCGCCATGGGGGTAGGAGGGAAAGCCCTGGCCTAGCGTGACTGACAGCAGGCCCGGGGCCAGCCCTGGGGGTCCTGTCTGCGCCCTGGCAGCGCTGCTCCAAAGGACCCACGGACACGGACCTCCCGGGGGTGACAACCCCAGCTCCTTCTGAACGGTCCTAGCACAGCCAGCCACGCAGCTGGTGATACAGTCCGCAGGGCTGCTGGGCAGTGCTGTGCACCCCCCTGGCCCTGGGCTGTCCCCACCCAGGCAGGCCCAGCCACGTTCTGCTCCCTGCCCAGCCAAATCCCACCCCCTCCTCCATGGAGACCCTGACCCAGAGAGCCCTCTGCAGGGCCCGAGGGCGGGGAGCGTCCCCCCGTCCTGCGCAGGGCAGGGAGGTCTGTGCACGGAGACCCCCCTGCACACACGTGTCCGGGCGGTGCTCTGGGACAGAGAGATTCAGACAGACAGGGCTGAGTCCTGCTCTGATTTACCCCCCGCAGCCTTGTCTCGGGGGTGAGCAGGGCAGGGTGTGCTTCTGGCAGGTAACGGAGAGGACCCCTGGACAGCAACGAGCGCCCACTGAGCTGTGTGCAGCTGTCTGCTCCACAGACAGGCTGGGTCCATGCGCTCACCCGGCTTTGGTCAATTCCCATCCCCTCTCCTGCCTGTCTGGGGCAGCTCCGTGGGGCAGGGACCTGCCTGTGCAGCGCCTCACCCAGCTGGAGCTGGGCAGGTCGATGGGAGGGATGAATCCAGCCCTGCTCAGCACTGATCTGGGGTAAGGGGCAGGGAAACAACCTGCCCCGGAGCATCCACAGGGACTGCTGAGGACGCCTCTCCCCCACCGAGCTCTGTCACCTCTGGGTGCTGGGGCCCAGATGGCTGGGGCCCTTCTCAGACCTGCCTGGTGCCCTGACCTGCCACCCTCAGAGCCCGTCCCCTCTGGGGCAACTGGGAGCAGGTTGCTGCTCGGGCCCTTCTCGCTACTTTTCCTCGGTCCCCAGCAGGCCCCGGAGGCGCTAACGCAGTGACTAGACCCTGTCTCCAGCCAGGCCTCAGCCTGTCCTTTCCTCCCGTCGCAGGCACGTGCAGGATGGAGGGAGGCTGGACCACGAAGGTGACGTTTTTCTCCAACCGGACGGTGTTTCTGGTGAATGACACGGTGCAGGTGACGTGCCTCGCGGACCCTGAAGCCGGGCAGTTCCCTGCAATCTGCACAGAGCTGAAGGACCGTGGGCCAGTCTGGGACATCAGTGGAGTCAAGTGTCTCAGTGAGTGTGTGGAGATCGGTACAAGCCCCACGTCCACCCCCTGGGCACGGGGCCAAACCTCCCCAGCATTGCGGGCCTGCCCCGCCAGCCCAGGAGTGGGGCTGCAGCCAGGTCCGGGCAGGACATGACCAGGGAAATGGGCAGGTGATAAGCAGGCCCCTGGGAGCTGAGGGAGTGACGTGGTGCCAGGGGGATGGGAGATCCCGGGGGATGGGAGTTCTGGGAGGCCGTGACAATGGGGAGAGAAAGGGGGGACCCCACTCCCTAGGCCTGCTGGGAAACCCCTCACAGGGCTGTCACCGTGGGCCCTGCCCCTCTCCCACCAAGCACTGGTCACCCCCAGGTGCTGAGCTGGCTGCTGGCTCTGGTTCTGTGGCCAGGGCTGGTGGGAGTCTCAGCTGGAGACTGGTTCGTACTGAGCAGCTCTGCGAGGGGCCAGGGTCTGAGAACTGGGATCTCAGCATTTCTCAGGGTGCTTCTCCCAGCACCGCTCCTGGAACAGCCAGCCACGGGACTCCTGGACACTCGGTCCCCGGGCGGACTGGCCGTCTGGCAGCTCTGGGAAATGCCGGAGGGGTCGGTGCACTCAAGGGCTGGTGGGCCGGTTGGCCGCCACGGAAGCCTTTCATCAGCCCTCCAGCGGGGCCTGGCCGAGCATGGCAGCCGCTCTCCCCTCCTGGCCCTGCCCCTTCCCCCCAACCCCTCCCAGCACGGGGGCCCAGCGGCACCCTGGCCTGTCTGCTTTAAATGCCAGGGCCGATTTTTAGGCCCACTCCGTCATTGCTCAGTCCCCTCCCTGCTCCAGAATCGCTCCCTGAGCCTTCCCCATGTTCACAGGACAGACCGTTCATGCCAGGCGGGCCCACAGCACGCGTGAGATCCCGGAGCCGGGCTGCCCAGAGCCCAGGGGCTCTCAGACCGTAGGGCAGACGCTCTCCTGTTCCTTTCACAGGGATGTGCAACAATTGGACGAAGCAGGTGGATTTTGACCCTGCACAGCTGGAGTTCGGCGCCGGGGCCGAGGTTCTGGTGACCTGTCGTCAGCAGTTCCAGCAGCTCTCATTCAAAGTGACCTGCAAAGTGACGGCGTCTGGACGCTTCGAGTGGGATTTTGGTGACCACAAGTGTGTCAGTGAGTGCGGGGAGCCGGCGCTGGCCTGGCCGGGCGGGGGCCGTCTGGACGGGGAGGGCTCCAGCCAGGCTGCTGAGAGGCCGTGGGGAGAGCCCTGCTGCAGTCAGCAGATTGACACCCACAGTGTCCCTGGGGGAGCAGGTGCGTGGATCTGATCCTGGCCCTGACCCCTCTGCAGGAGCAGCAGAGACATAAGAACATAAGAACGGCCATAGTGGGTCAGACCAATGGTCCATCGAGCCCAGGATCCTGTCTGCCGACAGTGGCCAATGCCAGGCGCTTCAGAGGGAATGAACAGAACAGGTGATCATCACGGGATCCATCCCTTTGCCCATTCCCAGCCTCCGGCAAGCAGCAATCCCTGCCATCTGGTTCATGGCTGTTGATGGACCTATCCTCCATGAACCTATCTAGTTCTTTTCTGAACCCCGTTATAGTCTTGGCCCTCACGATATTTTCCGGCAAGGAGTTCCACAGGTTAACTGTGCATTGTGTGAAGAAATACTTCCCTTTGTTCATTTTAAACTTGCTGCCTATTAATTTCATTTGGTGACCCTAGTTCTTGTGTTATGAGAAGGAGTAAATAACACATCCTTATTTACTTTCTCCACACCAGTCATGATTTTATAGACTTCTATCATATCCCCCTTAGTCATCTCTTTTCCAAGATGAATAGTTCCAGTCTTACCAATCTCTCCTCATATGGAAGCTGTTCCAGACCCCTCATCATTTTAGTTGCCCTTTTCTATACCTTTTCCAATTCCGATATCTCTTTGTTGAGATGGGGCAGTCAGATCTGCATGTAGTATTCAAGCTGTGGGTGTACCATGGATTTGTATAGAGGCAATATGATATTTTCTGTTTTATTATCTATCCCTTTCCTCATGATTTCCAACATTCTGTTAACTTTTTTGACTGCTGCTGCACATGGAGTGGATGTTTTCAGAGAACTACCACAATGACTCCACAATCTTTTTTGTGTGGTAACAGCTAATTTAGATCCCATCATTTTATATGGATAGTTGGGATTATGTTTGCCAATGTGCATTACTCTGCATTTATCAACATTGAATTTCATCTGCCATTTTGTTGCCTATTCACCAATTTTGTGCGATCGCTTTGTAACTCTTCCCAGTCTGCTTTGCACTTAACTATCTTGCGTAGTTTCGTATCAGCTGCAAATGTTGCCACCTCCCTGTTCATCCCTTTTTCCAGATCATTTATGAATAATTTGAACAGCACTGGTCCCAGTGCAGACCTTTGGGTGGACACCACTATTCACCTCTCTCCATTCTGAAAACTGACTATTTATTCCTACAGCCCACGAAAGCTTATGCCTGCAGAAATTAAATTTGTTAGTCTTTAAAGTGCTACAGGGCTCTTGTTGTTATTCCTACCCTTTGGTTCCTATCTTTTACCCAGTTACTGATCCAGGAGAGGACCTTCCCTCTTATCCCATGACCTCTTACTTTGCTTAAGAGCCTTTGGTGAGGTTCCTTGTCAAAGGCTTTCTGAAAATCCAAGTACACTATATCCACCGGATCATGCTGTGACATTTCTCTCCTGCAATCTGGACTGGTGTGTAGCTGTCACCCAATTCCTCACTCCTGGACCCTGACTCACTCCACTTTGCTGTGTGGACCACTCACTCCTGGGTGAACCCATGTCCAGTCTCCTGTGAATAATCGGTCTCTGACCTAGTGAAGGAGCGCTTTTGGCCAGCCGCTCATGGGATTGACCCCCAGAAAACACCTCCAGTTTCAGATGCAACCCCAGGAACTGCCATCTTGCAGGGTTCAGTGCTGCACTCTGCACCCTGCACGCTCGTTTACACTTGTCTATCAACTTATCAAAGACATTGATATGCACCAGCTCTGTCACGCTACGTGAGGTCTCTGCACACACTGAGTTCACATGCACTGTTTGAGATAAAACACACAAATACGTTTATTGACTACAGACAGATTTTAAGTGATTATAAATTGGATTAATCTGAATCAAGAGATTAGATCACAATGAACTAAAAGGTAACTCGCATCCTAACCTAACTTAATATTTCAGTAGCTTTCCAGTCCTTGATGTTAACTTACCGACAGCTAGCTGAGATGCCTCTTGCAGCCAGGCCCCCCATGGGCAGTTGTCAGGGTCCTTGATGTTGCTGTGTAGATGGATTCCAAGGGCGAGCCTGAGACAAAGATGCCTCTTTCTTTTTAACAAGTTTCCTCGACCCCCCTGGGGTCAGGTGATTGGCCCTGTCCAGCAATGGGCATGATTTCTTCCATGTGAGCCAAAGTGCTCAAAGGTGCTCAGGCCAGTCCATTGTTACTGCGTGCAGGCCTCTGTGGGGTGTGAACCTCAGCTCTGTGTTTGTCTGCATCTATTCAAGACACGTGAGACACAGATTTGGGGACAAGACATAGCAGGGTTTCATATCTGTACGTATGTGCAACATTGCAGGGACCATGCTACCAGAACAATAACGTTCAGTGTGCCCTGAGCATCCCAGAAACACCGCACATGACGTTCTTTGCATCAGACCATGCACAGTTACACTAGAAGAGTGAACATGAATGTTACATGGATCACACCATAAGGGTGTATATGGGGCACAGTGTCTCACATATGTTTGTCCTCATGCTTGTTGATCCCCGAAAAGAATTCTAGTAAATCAGTAAGGTATAATTTCCCTTTTCAAAAACCAGGTTGATTCTTCCCCAACAAATCACTTTCATCCATGTATCTGATCATTCTGCTCTTTACCATAGTTTCAACTAATTTGCCTGGTCTTGAAGTTAAGCTAACTGGCCTGTAATTGCCAGGATCGACTCTGGAGCCTTTTTTAAACATTGGTGTCACATTAGCTCTTTTCCAGTCATCTGGAACAGAAGCTGATTAAATGATAGGTTACATGCCACAGTCAGTAGTTCTGCAATTTCACATTTTGAGTTCCTTCAGAACTCTTGAGTGGAGATCATCTGGTCCTGGTGATTTACTACTGTTTAATTTATCTGTTTGTTCCAAAACCTGCTCTAGTGACACCTCAATCTGGGACAGTTCCTCAGATTTGTGACTTAAAAAGAATGGCTCAGATTTGGGAATCTCCCTCACATCCTCAGCAGTGAAGAACAATGCAAAGAATTAATTTAGTTTCTCTGCAAAAGCTTTATCTTCCTTGAGTGCTGCTTTAGCATCTCGATTGTCCTGTGGCCCCACGGTTGTTTAGCAGCTTCCTGCTTCTGATGTACTTACAAACATTTTTGGTGTTACTTTTTCAGTTTTTGGCTGGCTGTTCTTCAACTTCTTCCTAATTATATGTTTACACTTCACTTGCCAGCGTTTATGCTCCTTTCTATTTTACTCAACAGGATTTAACTTCCACTTTTTACAGGATGCCTTTTTGCCTCCAGCTGCTTCTTTTAGTTCGTTATTTAGCCACGGTGGCACTTTTTTGGTCCTCTGACTGTTTTTTAATTTGAGGTGTACATTTAAATGGAGCCTCTATTATAGTGTCTTTAAAACGTGTCCATGCAGCTTGCAGGGATTTCACTTTTGACACTGTACCTTTTAATTTCTGATTACCTAACATCCTCATTTTTGTTTAGTTCCCCTTTCTGAAATTAAATGCTACGGTGGTGGGCTGCTTTGGTGATCTCTCACAGGGATGTTCAGTTTTATTATGTTATTGTGATAGGACCCGTGCCCAGGGTTGCCAACTGATAATGCCAAGGTCAGGGCAGGCTGCAAAAGGAGAGCAGATTCTCCCCACGCTGGTGGGTGACACTGAAGCCCGGCTTCCCAACCGGCCATGAACTGCTTCTGATTACCCCACACTGGATATCAAGAAGCCAGTCCACAAATGCCCACAGCCCCCTTCATTGCATTTCAGCTCCAGGCTCCCAAGTCAGCACCAGGTCCAGCAAAGAGACCAGTTATTAGAACTCGGTGCTCGTTGCCAAAAAGGTTCCCTCTGACCCCAAGGGGTCAACCACAGTACCAGATCAATATAAGTTTGGATCTTACCTAGAATACCACACTGCCAGCCAATCCTTTAGTAACTAAACTAAAGGTTTATTGTAAAAAGAAAGAAATAAACCATGAGAGAAATGTTAAAGGGTTAAAGTAAATCACAGATATACAAATGATTAAAAGTCCATATACTTCAGGTTTCCGGAAGAAATGTGGAGTTGCAGGCTTGTGTAGTTCTCTCTGGTTCACATCCAGTACCTGGATGGGTCTAAGTCCTTCGGTTCAGTTGCAAGATGAATTGGTCCAGAGATAGGTGTGTGTCTGCAGACTGGGCAGGAACAAAGACAAAATGGCTTCTCTGGCTTGATCTTATATACCCTCTGTCTCTTGGCCATGTGGCCTGTGAAATTTGCAGGAGCTAAAATGGAGTCCGGAGTCACATGGGCCAATCCTGGTGACTCCTCAGGTGTGCCTGGGGTCCAGTCACGTAAGCAGGTTCTGGTGACTCATTAGTGATGCTGGCTTCTCCCTCAGGGCCCCTTGCACCTGGGAATGCCTTAATGGGCCATTATGCAGGCCATTGTTCTGCAGCCTTCCTATCTGGGGTGTTGTCCAGGCAGCACAATTGAAACACAGATATCTCAAATACATCTATAACTTCCATGTCACATATCACACATGAACACAAGTATTATTATCTTACTTAGCACATTACAACCTTCCTAACAGTACCTGACATGGCCTATCCCACATGGATTATGACGATTCTGCCATGCTGATGTCACACAATATACTAGCTGCCCCCCCCTCTCAAGCCAGCCCGCATAACACCCCCAACGCGAGACTGCTGTAGAAGGGAGTAATCGGAGCTCCTGAATACACCTTAAGGGCCCCCCAGTCTTGACAGGGCATCAGCCACCAGATTCTCTTTACCCTTGATGTGAAGTATGTTCATATCACACTCTTGTAAGGCCAGGCTCCGGCGGAACAACCTGGAGTTGGTCCCTTTGGCTTTGTGTAGCCATACCAATGGAGCGTGGTCACTGAGCACCGTAAACCTCCTATTATACAGATAGGGTTGAAGTTGTTTTATGGCCCAGACAATTGCATAGCATTCCTTTTCTATAGTAGCGTAATGCTGTTCAGCAGGGGTCAGTTTTTTGCTCAGGTATGCGATGGGGTGTCTCTTACCCCCATCCCTGTCCTGCATGAGCACAGCTCCTAACCCAACATTAGAAGAATCTGTGCATAGGAAGAACGTTTTTTCAAAGTCAGGGCTGGCTAATACAGGGTCTCTAGACAAGGCTTCTTTTATCCCTTGGAAGCCCTGCTCACAGGCCTCAGTCCACTTCATCATGTCCGGATTTCCCTTTTTGGTGAGATCTGTTATGGGAGCCATGATGTCACTGAACCCCTTTATAAACCTGCGATAGTAGTTGGCCAGTCCAATGAAGGATTGGACCTGCTTCTTTGTCTTAGGCTCCGGCCAGCCCTTTATGGCTTCCACCTTCAAAGGGTCAGGGCGTATCATCCCATTGCCCACCCTGTGTCCCAGGTATGACACCTCTGCAGCTCCTAACGTGCATTTAGAGACTTTAACTGTCAAGTTGGCCTCTCTGAGTCTTTGCAACACGACCCCCATGTGGTACAGATGATCTCCCCAGGAATCGCTGAAAATAGCCAAGTCGTCTATATAGGCCCTGGCAAAGTTTTGTAACCCAGCCAAAACCTCGTTAATGAGCCTCATAAAGGTAGCACCGGAGTTTTTTAACCCAAATGGCAGAACCTTAAATTCGTATAGACCCGACTCCACTATGAAAGCTGATTTTTCCTGGGCATCAGCGTCCAAGGGGATTTGCCAGTATCCCCGAGTTAGATCTAGAGTGCTTATGAACTTTGCACCCCTCAACTGGTCCAATAAATCCTCTATGCGGGGCATGGGGTATAGGTCAGGCTGTGTGATTGCATTCAGCCTTCTATAATCAACACAGAACCTCATGGTCCTATTCTTCTTGGGCACCATCACAATGGGAAACGTCCAGGGACTGCTTGACTTAGCAATTATCCCCATTTCCAACATGCTTTCTACCTCCTCCTGGATCTGTTTCTGCATCTCCCCTTTGGCCCGATATGCTCTGCTAGGCATTGGGCGTGGCCCTGTGGTTAGAATGGAATGCACAATCCTGTCAGTTAAACCTGGCCGGTTGGAGAACGCTCGCCTGTGATGTTTTAATATGGCTAACATCTCCTGCTGCTGTGCAGAACCCAACCCCCACCCAAACTCAGTGCTCTCCAGCGGAGTCTCTCCTTTGCTCTCCGCAACTAGATCAACCAAAGGGACAGACAACGTTCCCTCATCAGCACAACAAATCATATTGACTGCTGCCTCCCTCGCACAATATGCTTTCAGTCGGTTAGCATGCACCAGCTGCTCGGCCCCTTTCCTGTGAGGCTTCCCGACTCGGTAGGTAACCTCATTAACCCTCTCTACCACCTCATACGGTCCGTCCCAGATGTCCTGCATTTTATTTCTTCTCACTGGGATTAGCACGAGCACCATATCCCCAATTTCAAAAGCTCTCTCCTCCGCGCGCCTGTCATACCAGGTCTTCTGAACAACCTGACTTCTCTCGAGGTTCTGTTGAACCAAACTCATCATGTCCTGCAAATGCTCTCTAAACTGGGACACGTACTCCCCCACTGGTTGTTCTGTTATCTCTACGTTACCCTCCTGGGAATCACGAATCAGATCCAGGGGTCCCCTGACCTGCCTCCCATAAAGCAGCTCAAAAGGAGCAAACCCTGTAGACTCCTGTGTACACTTCTGTACGCATATAGTAGATAAGGTAACAGTACATCCCAGTCGTTCTGGCGTCTGTCCACATACATCTTTAACAATGTCCCATTAAACCTTTCTACTAAGCCATTGGTTTCTGGATGGTAGGGGGCTGCTTTTAGATGATCTACCCCACACATCTCCCACAGCTGCTTAAATACAACTGACATAAAATTGGCTCCACGGTCTGACAAGATTTCCTTGGGAAAACCCACTCTGCTAAAAATAGTAAACAGGGCAGTAGCCACTGTTTCAGCCTCCACATTGGATAAAGCTACAGCCTCAGGATACCTGGTGGCAAAATCCACCAAGACCAGAACATATTTCTTCCCATTTCTGGAAGGTTTGGGGAGCGGTCCCACAATATCCATCGACACTCGGGCAAACGCCTCCCCAATAATGGGCAAAGGCCGTAGGGGCACCTTCTTAGGACCCTTCAAACTCTTGCGCCTCTGACACAAATCACAGCTCCTGCAGTAATTTCTCACCGTATCAGACATGCAAGGCCAATAAAAGTTTTGTTTCAGTCGGTCACAAGTCTTGTCTGTACCCAGATGCCCTGCAAAGGGACCATCATGAGCCAGCTTCAATAATTCCCTTCTATATTCCTCAGGTACTACAAGTTGCTTGCAGTTCCTATCATAAGGCCGCTTCTTCCCCGCAGGGGCATTCCGATATAGCAAGCCTTCATGCCTGAAAAACCTGCCTGCTCCCTCTTCTGTTGAAGCTAGGCTCTGGGCCTCCCTCCTGGCCTTCTCTAAAGAAACATCTTCTTGCTGCGCCCTAACAAACTCCTTCCGAATCTCACTCAAATTCAGAGCCGTCTCAGGCACATCCAACTCACTGCCAGCTGGTAGCGCTGGAGAAGATCCCCCCTCTTGGCTATCAGGTGGGGCATCTACATCCAAGTCATATTTTCTTTGCGATCTAGTGACGACATTGACCTTGCGCCTCAGAACTCCCACGTCATTTCCTATTAAAACATCTGTCGGGAGCGGATCCCGAACCCCCACCACCATTTCACCCTTAAAATCTTCCCATTCCAAGTGGACCTTCGCCAAGGGCATCTTTGATTTGTACTCAGAAAGAGCCACCAAATTCAGACTCCTGCCCGGCAAATAATCCTCCTCCCGGATCAATTCCTTTTTAACCAAGGTGATTTCTGAGCCGGAGTCCCTCCATGCAGTGCACTCAATCCCATTGACCCTGGCGCCCTTTACGAATTCATCATTGTCCGTTTCCACCTCTGCCCTCACATAGTTAGTGAGGCAATCCTCACCCCCCCATCAGGGATTCCAAAAGAGGTAGCATTAATTGCGGGACGGGGGGTTGCTGGCCTTGGATTATTCCTGCCCCCATAGTTTGGACAATTTGGCCTTATAAGGCCTGTCTGTCCACACTGGAAGCATGCGGCAGGTTTTCCCCCGGGGTGGGCGCTTTTGATCTCTGGGCTGATATAAGACTTCCCAGCCAAGTTGGGGCTAGCCTTATTTCTGGACCCATCCTCCCTTCTAACCTGCGATGAATAGGGGTTGTTTTTCCCTTGAGGCTTATGCCCCTCCTGGCTCCTGTTTTCCATGAAATCATCCGCAATTTGGGCAGCCTCCAAAATAGTATCGGGCTTTTTATTCATAACAGCTGCTCTGATCTGGTGGGGCGCTATTTCTAGGAGCTGTTCCCTAGCAATCAGATCAACAACTTTGTCAAGACTGTTATAAGCCTTGGCTCCCTCAATCCACTTCTTTGCATACCCAAGCAGTTTATGAGTAGTTTCAACATAGGTGACATCATCAGACAACTTAACATTTCTAAATTTCAGCCTGTAAGACTCGGGGGTAATTTTAAACCTTTGCAACACCGCTTCTTTAAATTTCCCATAATCTA
Organism: Emydura macquarii macquarii; assembly: GCF_026122565.2. NCBI lineage: Eukaryota > Metazoa > Chordata > Testudines > Chelidae > Emydura > Emydura macquarii. The sequence continues at coordinate 1,938,732 of NW_027131052.1, forward strand.
ATGCATCCTCTGACTGCATTTCATTAAATACCGTCCTGGCTTTTCCAGTCAATCTGGTGAGGAGAACCGGCATCCTTTTCTCATCAGGCACCTGATGAATACTACAGAGTTTTTCAAAAGTGGATAGAAACTCTTCAATATCCTCATCCTCTCTGTAAACGGGACAGATTCTTTCCAAACCTTTGCTGATGAGAAGTGAAGAATTCTCAGATTCCAGCGGTGGATTCTTTCTTCCCTCCTGGTGCTGGAGTTTGGCCCATTCCATCTGTCTCTGATGGGCTCTTTCTGCAGCTTGCTTGGCTATCTCAGCTTCTTGTCGCATTTTCCACAAGTGAAGTTCTACCTTCTCTCTCTCACGCCGGAGATTCCACCCCTCCTTATCGGCTTACCGCCCTTCATCTGGGGACTTTGTTTCCAGGTCGTTGTTTCTGAGTAGATCTCTCATTTTCTGCCCTGAGAGAGTCCCTCTAGGAGTTAATTCTCTTTCTTTGCATAGCTGTTTAAGCTGTTTTGCGCTCATCTCGTCATATGATCTCTGCTCACTCATCTTGACTAACTTTAATCTTTAACACTCTCAGTATCAGATTTTAAAATTTGGAATAGCGTGAGGTTCTGATCCAAAACCCAAATGTTCTGGTTCTGTGGATCCTGCTACGCCTACGCCACTGTGATACGACCCATGCCCAGGGTTGCCAACTGATAATGCCAAGGTCAGGGCAGGCTGCAAAAGGAGAGCAGATTCTCCCCACGCTGGTGGGTGACACTGAAGCCCGGCTTCCCAACCAGCCACGAACTGCTTCTGATTACCCCACACTGGATATCATGAAGCCAGTCCACAAATGCCCACAGCCCCCTTCATTGCATTTCAGATCCAGGCTCCCAAGTCAGCACCAGGTCCAGCAAAGAGACCAGTTACTAGAACTCTCTGCTCTTTGCCGAAAAGGTTCCCTCTGACCCCAAGGGGTCAGCCACAGCACCAGTTCAATATAAGTTTGGACCTTACCTAAAATATCACGGCGTCAGCCAATCCTTTAGTAACTAAGCTAAAGGTTTATTGTAAAAAGAAAGGAATAAACCACGAGAGAAATGTTAAAGGGTTAAAGTAAATCACAGATATACAAATGATTAAAAGTCCATTTACATCAGGTTTCTGGAAGAAATGTGGAGTTGCAGGCTTGTGTAGTTCTCTCTGGTTCACATCCAGTACCTGGATGGGTCTAAGTCCTTCGGTTCAGTTGCAAGATGAATTGGTCCAGAGATAGGTGTGTCTGCAGACCGGGCAGGAGCAAAGACAAAATGGTTTCTCTGGCTTGATCTTATATACCCTCTGTCTCTTGGCCATGTGGCCTGTGAAATTTGCAGGAGCTAAAATGGAGTCCGGAGTCACATGGGCCAATCCTGGTGACTCTTCAGGTGTGCCTGGGGTCCAGTCACGTAAGCAGGTTCTGGTGACTCAGTGGTGATGCTGGCTTCTCTCTCTGGGCCCCGTGCACCTTGGAAGGCCTTAATGGGCCATTATGCAGGCCATTGTCCTGCAGCCTTCCTATCTGGGGTGTTGTCCAGGCAGCACAATTGAAACACAGATATCTCCAATACATCTATAACTTCCATGTCACATATCACACATGAACACAAGTATTATTATCTTACTCAGCACATTGTAACCTTCCTAACCACACCTGACATAGCCTATCCCACCTGGATTATTATGATTCTGCCATGCTGATGTCACACAATATACTAGCTGCCCCCCCACTCAAGCCAGCCCGCATGACAGTTATGGTCACTGTTACCAAGCAGTTCAGCTATATACACCTCTTGAACCAGATCCTGTGCTCCACTTCAGACTAAATCACAAATTGCCTCTCCAAGAAGCAGCCATTTAAGGTGTCAAGAAACTTTATCTCTGCATCCCATCCTGAGGTGACGTGTACCCAGTCAATATGGGGACCAAGAACATCGTTCTCTGCACGGCCCAGTGTGTCTGACTGGCCTGCACTCAGCCTCCCCATGGCAGCCCTGAGTGTGCGTGATCGGAGCAAATGTACTGATCACGTGGGGCCTGATTCTGAGAGGGGCTGATCCTTGCAGCCCCCCCATCCTGTGGGTGCCCAGCTCGGCTCAGGTCAAGCCCATAATGCTCAGTAGAAGCTGTGTGGGTCAATAACCCCCATGCTCTACTCTCGTTTTATACACAGGAAAATGTAAAATACTAAAAACCTGGGACCCCAGATTGCAGTTTGCCCCCGAGGGGCAGTTCTATGCCCTGAATGAATCGGTGACACTGAGCTGCCGCGAGGGGTATCGGCCATCACCGTCTGTGATCAGCTGCATCAGAATTGGGAGCCAGAGTGTCTGGAGTGAGACACCCACATGCCGGGGTAAGTGCAACCCCCCCCCTGAGTCACCGGCCAGGCCGGCAGCCAGGCTGTCCGTGTCACTTTTGTATCTCTGGAGCCAGGACAGATCCTCACCCCACAACCCTCTGCCTCATTTTGGCCGCTCAGGCCCTCTCATGGGGACAGTTGTCCCAGGCTGAACCCAGGGGCCCTCAGCCAGCCCCCCTGCAGGCCCTGGGTGCAGGGGCATTAAGGAAGGGCAGGAGCACCCCAGGCCCCCACCTGACCAGCTCTGTGCCCCTGCCATCTAGCCACGGGCGCCCCTCACCATGGTCTCTGGGCAGCTTCCATGAAAGGTGAACACGAAAAGCTCCCTCCCTTTGCTGGGCTCTGCTGGGCTCACCTGGGTCCCGAAGAGCGACCCTGAGATCCCCTGCACTGTGCGACAGGCCCTGCCCTAAGGAGCTAAGAAAAGTGCAGAGTTCTCCACTTAGGAAGAAAGAATCCCATGCACAGCTATAGACTGGGGACCAACGAGCTGGGCAGCAGCTCTGCAGAAAAGGACCTGGGGGTAACAGTGGATAAAAAGCTGGATATGAGTCAGCAGTGTGCCCTGGTTGGCAAGAAGGCCAATGGCATATTGGGCTGCATTAGGAGGGGCATTGCTAGCAGGTCACGGGAAGTGATTATTCCCCTCTATTCGGCATTGGTGAGGCCGCATTTAGAATATTGTGTCCAGTTTTGGGCCCCCCAATACAAAAAGGATGTGGACAAGTTGGAGAGAGTCCAGCGGAGGGCAACAAAAATGATTAGGGGCTGGAGCACAGGACTTATGAGGAGAGGCTGAGGGAACTGGGCTTGTTTAGTCTGCAAAAGAGAAGAGTGAGGGGGGATTTGATAGCGGCCTTTAACTACCTGAAAGGGGCTTCCAGGGAGGATGGGGCTAGGCTGTTCTCGGTGGTGGCAGATGACAGAACAAGGAGCGACAGTCTCAAGTTGCAGGGAGGGAGGTCTAGGTTGGACATTAGGAAAAAGTTTTTCACTAGGAGGGTGGTGAAGCACTGGAATGGGTTACCTAGGGAGGTGGTGGAATCTCCATCCTTAGAGGTTTTTAAGCTGCGGCTTGACAAAGCCCTGGTTGGGATGATATAGCAGAGGTTAGTCCTGCTTTGAGCAGGGGGTTGGACTAGATGACCTCCTGAGGTCCCTTCCAACTCTAATATTCTATGATTCTATGATTCTAAGTGACAAGGGAGGACCCAGCTCTGCCTCCTCCATGTCGGCAAATCCCTGGGGCTGCTGTCCGGACCCAGCACCACACGCTGCTACCTTCACGTCCCTGCTCTCTGTGCTGAGCCAGCGCTGGCTCTCTAGTCCCTCGGCCCCAGGGCAGCCGCCCAGACCCGGCAACATCTTCTGACACATGCCACCGCACCATGGAGGGCTGAAGGCTGGGGTCGCTGGCCACGCTGCACGCTAAAGGGGTGGGCGGCTTGATCTCGGCAGCAGGAGCCCAGTCCGGAGAGCTCTGCTGGGAGGGGAGGACACCGTCGTCATGCGGGAGGGATTTGCTGAGATGGGCTATTTCTTTCCTTCCAGGGGTTTGTACGACGATGGCAGGAGACTGGCCCCCGTCGGTCGCTGCTGTCTCCACACAGACCGAGTTCGCCGTTGGCGAGGGAGTTGAGGTGAGCTGTTGCCAGGAGCAGTACGAGGTGCTCACGTTTCACATGCAGTGTGCGGAGAGGGCTGGGAACGCCACGTGGGACACAAGCAATGTGCGCTGTGTGGGTGAGTTCTGTACCGATGGGCTGCAGGACGGGCTGGGGGCAGGTCCAAACCCAGCGACCCTGAGAGCCTCCGAGGAGGCCCAGCTCCTTCCTGGGCGTTTGTTTGTGTCTGGAGTGCTCGGCTCAGGTGTTCTGATGGGTGTTAAATGACAGTGACAGTGAGTGTGTGGGACAGCTGGTGCCCCGCGGCCTGCGTGGGACAGGGGTTATTCAGCTGTGTGTTGTAGGGGTGGGAGGGGATGTCTGTGGGGTGTGTTGGTGTGTCTGTGTGTATTGAGATGTGTCTGAGTGTTATGGGGTGTGGATGGGGCTGTGTGTAGGGTGTTGGGTGCGGGTTCTTGTGTGTGCAGGGATTTGGGTATGTCTCAGGTGTCTATAGGATCCCGGGGGCTATGTACTAAGGTGTGTGGGTGTGTACTGCTGTGTCTGTGGGAGGTGTTGGGGTGTACACTGCACACAGGGGTGTGGATCAGTGCGTGAGTTCATGGGTAAGGCCTGTTGTTGTTTGTTTGTATTACCACTAGCGCTTAGGAACCCAGCCCTGGACCAGGGCCCCATGGCGCTAGGCACTGTACGAACGCCGGACAGACACACAGCCCCTGCCCCAAGGAGCTCACAGGCTGCTCTGGGGACTGGAATCTCGCCTTTTTCTAATGGCCCCAAACCTGACTGTTCTCCCAACAGAAAAGTGCCAGAAACCCAGCGGGGACCCCGCTCTGCGCTTCGAACCGGACAAGTCCTATTATGGCAGCGGGGAGTCGGTGACACTGAGCTGCCCTGAGGGGTTTGAGCCCTCGCAGCCAGAGATCAGATGTATCAGACAGGGGAACCGGAACAGCTGGAGTGGGACTGCCGCCTGCCTGGGTAAGTGTGAGCCCCCCACCCGCATCACCGTGATCCCAGGGCCCGGAATGACTGCCGGACGCTCCGTGCCCTTCGATACCGTAGGAAGGAAGGAATTGCCGTCCCAGAGCAGAGCAATGGTCCAGCGCAGGCCCTGTGGGGATGTGCCGTACAGGACCCTAGGCAGATGGACAGAACTCAGTGGGCAGGGAGAGCTGGGATCTGTTCTTCTGGGACTCCTAGAGCCGCCTCCCAGGAGCCGGAGCTGCAGCCGCTATGGCTTGTCCAATCCCTAGTATGCTGTGGGGGTGGGGCCATTTATGATGCAACTTTTTACCAGTGAGGATCATTACCCAGGGGAGTCGTCGCCCTAAGGACGGGGTGGGGTCTCTGACACACGGAGCGTTTACATCGAGCGTGGCTGCCTTTCTAAAGATTTGCTCTAATTCCACCCCTAGTTATTGAGCGCAGCAGTCACCGACAGTAGGGAGAAGACCTCCCCCACTGCAGGGACTCCTGGGTGGGTCTCTGGCCTGCGCTAGGCAATCGGTCAGACTGGATGGTCAGAATGGGCCCTTCTGGCCTTGACACCTATGAACCTGTAACTACCCAGAGAGATCCCTGCAGCCACAGCCCAGCCCAGCCCTGACTTCTCTGTCATCGCATCCTAGAAATGTCAGGCTTGAAGGGACCTCGAGAGGCCGTCTAGTCCAGCCCCCTGCACTGAGGCAGGACCAAGGAAACCTAGACCATCCCTGACAGGGTTTGTCCCACCGCTTCTTAAAATCACCAGTGACGGGGATCCCACAACCTCCCTTGGAAGCTGTCCCAGAGCTTAACTTCCCTGTGAGTTAGAAAGTTCCCCTAATCTCTAACCTCAGTCTGCCTGGCTGCAGATTACACCCATCTCTTCTTGTCCTGCCGTCAGTGGCCATGGAGAATAACTGATCCCGGTCCTCTTTGTAACAGCCCCTGACATACTGAAGGCTGTTATCAGGTCCCTCCTCGGTCTCCTTTTCTGAAAACTAAACATCCCAGTGTTTTATCCTTTCCTCACAGGGCAGGTTTTCTAAACCTTTCATCGTTTTTGTCGCTCTCCTCTGGACTCCAACTTGTCTACATCTCTCCTAAAGTGCAGCACCCAGAATTGGACCCAGCACCGCAGCTGAGGCCTCACCAGTGCCAAGGAGAGCGGGACAATTACCTCCCTTGTCTGATACACAACACTCCAGTTAATGCACCGTAGAACAGTGTTAGGGTTTTTTTGCAGCTGCATCACTGTGACACACCCAGGGTATAACCCAGACTAAGGAGTAGCTGTGTCACCCCGGCCAGCTAACTTGTGGTGCCCTTTACACTGCTCTACTGCTGCATTGTCCAGCCGGGACTGCTAACAAACAGTCTCCAGCGTGTCGGTCACTGCCCGCTGTGTCTGTGTGTGTTCAGCCAGCCAGCCACCCACACCTTAGCTCATAACAGCCGTGGTTATACTGCAAGGTGACCGCAGCACTCTCCCAGTCTTAGATTCCCCCAGAAATGTACGTCCTGTGCTGTCCAGCCGTCTCCTGGACAATGCAAGTTGTCTGAAAGTCTGTGATTGCATTGAGAGAAATAATATGCACAGAACTTGCCAGCCCAGATGGAGTTTCCCAGACACAGCAATTTAAACACAGGGGATTCGATGTGTTCACTACAGAGAGAGATTTTCAGTGAGTACAAGGAATGAGGCATAAAAGTGAGAAATGGTTACAAGAAAATAAAGTTAAAATGCAACTGGCGGCTCATTTAACAAATTGTATCAGATTGTAGCAAAGATTCTCCCCATACGCTTTCAGCCGTCCTACTGACCAAGCTTCTTAGGTCAGGACCCCTTCTCCCCAGAATCCGACGAATGCTTCCTTTGTCTTGTCGCTTCAGGTGCTGGGAACGTGATGGACAGAAAGATGGGGAGTGTCTTGGGGTGTTTGTCTCTCTTTTTTATAGTGTCAGTCCCCCCTTCAAAAACATTTCCAGCTAGATTCAGGAGACACAGTCAGTATGGAAAGATGTTCTCTGCTGCTTTTCCTCACCTGTAGGAACCTCTTTTCTTTCCTTTCCTGCTTGATGATTCTGTGTGCTGCTTAAGTGCAAATTAAGCAGAGCACACATTCCTTTGTTGGAGACAGGCCTTTTTGCTACCCTCCCTTGGAACGTGTGTTAAGAACACCGCACAGTGGAATCTTATAACTTCACACACAATGGAGCCACACACATTTTATCAGGACAAAAATGACCAGCAAATTATGAGCTTTTAAATGATACCTTACAAGGCATACTTGGTAAAGGGATTATTACAATAGTGTGGAGGGTGTGGACCTAAGGGTACATTCTGTCACAATCACATTGTTGTCTCATGCGAAATTTGTGATCCACAATAACAGTGGTTCTCAACCAGAGGTAGGTGTACTTGGGGTACGCAAAGGTCTTCCGAGGTGGGGTGGGTACATCAACTCATCCAGATATTTAGCTAGTTTACAGCAGGCTACATAAAAAGCACTAGCAAAGACAGTACAAACTACAATTTCAGCCATACTGCTCAATGTGCTACACACTGAAATGCAAGCACAATATTTATATTCCTATTGATCTCGTTTATAATTACATGGTAAAATGAGACAGTCAGCCGTTTTTCAACAATAGTTTGCTGTGACACGGTTGTGTTTGTATGTCTGATTTTGTAAGCGAGTCATTTTTAAGTGAGGTGAAATCTGGGGTACACAAGACAAACCAGCCTCCTGAAAGAGGCGCAGCAATCTGGAGAGCTGAGCGCCACCACACTGTAAGCCCCAGGTCCTTTTCACCAGTGCTACCACCTAGCCAGCTCTTCCCCATTCTGTAGCTGTACCTTTGAGTTTTCCTCCCCAGATGAAGTACTTTGCCTCATCGTTAGAGAATTTCATCTTGTTCAGTTCAAACCAGGTTTCCAGTTTGTCCAAGTTGTTTTGAATTCTAATCCTGCCCTCCAACGTGCTCCCAGCCCCTCCCAGCGAGGTGTCATGTACACCTTTTATAAGTACACTTTCCACCCTATCACCAAGTCACTCATGAACATATTGACTAGTACCAGACCCACGACTGACCCCTGTGGGCCCCCACTCGATACACCCTCCCAGTGTGACAGCGAACCATTGATAACGACTCTGTGAGTACGCGCTTTCAACCTGCTGTGCACCACCTGATAGTAACTCCATGTAGAGCATGTTTCCCTAGTTGGCGTTTGAGAATGTCAGGTGGGACGGTATCAAAGCCGTACTAAAATCAAGATCTGTCACGTCTCCTGCTTCCCCCATCCACTAGGCTAGTAACCCTGTCAAAGAAGAAATTCAGTTGGTTTGGCATGATTTGTTCATGACAAATCGGTGCTGGCTATTCCTGCTAACCCTACTGTCCTCCAGGTGCTTACAGAGTGATGCTTTACTGATTTGTTCCAGTCTCTCTCCAGGGGCACGGTTAGGCTGACTGGTCTGTAATTCTCAATCCACTTTGGTCTCCCTTTTAAAGACAAGCCCTATATTTGCCCTTCTGCAGTCCTCTGGGACCTCCCCCGTCCTCCAGGAGTTTTCAAAGATAACCGCGAATGGTTCTGAGATTGCGTCCGCCAGTTCCTCAAGCAGCCCAGGGTGAATCATGCTGAGGTCCTAGAAGGGCTGTTGCCAGAAGCCGCACCCTGCTCCCACCATTTGGCTGCTGGCTGAAGTGGTCCCTGTGTGTAGTCAGGGTGGAGTCTGGGATCCTTCGGGTGAAGCTCTGTAGAATTACAGAGACAAGGCGGATGAGGTGATCTGTTTTATTGGGCCAATAAGAGAGATGACCTCACCCACCTTGTCTGTAATATCCTGGGACCAACCCGGCGGCAGCAGCCCTGCAAACAAAATACAGAATTAGAGAAACATGAGCTGTTATCATTTCTCTAACTCCATCCACCTCCCCCCGCATGAGATTAGCTGAAGGCTGGATCCACGTTTCAAAGGCGAAGCACGGCCAGGCCATGAACTATTCTCTTTGCCAGGCAGGGAAGTTGTATCTAAGGGCTGAAGACAACACAGTGGGACCCCACCGGCCTCCCCCCGCTCAGTTCCCAGCACGTGGCGTTGGATCCCGGGTGGGTGATGAAGGCCCTTGTCACAGTGATAATGGGCCATGGCGTGAAATGTGTTGGTGACCAGACAGCACGGTCCAGGCCCAGCCCCTGGGGACGGGGCAGCCAGCCTGTGCTGTGGTAACAGCAGGCATGGCTCAGCCACGGTGCCCGGAGAAGCCTCCATTCAAACCGTTTCTCAGACCCATCCTCTTACCCCTGTGTACAGAGAAGTGCAAAGCCCCAAAGACCAGGGACTCCAGGGTCCAGTTCGACCAGACGCAGCAGTTCTACAGCCCCGGGGACTCGGTGACGTGGAGCTGCCCTGCAGGGTACCAGCCCTCAGCGCCTGAGATCAGCTGCACAAGTAGCGGGAGCCGGAGTGAATGGAGTGGGACTGCCGCCTGCACAGGTGAGTGTGAGCCGCTGGAGTCAGCGCGATCACAGGGCTCCGGCGTCCCCCCCCCCAGCACCTCACAGCTCCCGAGTGACCGGCCCTCACACCCCCGCCGTTCCCATGGGCGTCCATGTTGGCGTCTCAGCCTCTGTGCTAGTGACAGCTGCCCCCTTGTCTCTGGCCCTGGCAGCCTCATACCAGGCTCCCTCAGCCAATAACCCGTCCGGCGTAAAACACGGGCCCCGGCCAGCGTGGGGAGAGGGCAGCACCCTTGCAGAAAGCGTCTGGGGTCACTGTGGCTAGGATGGAGGCAAGGGAGAGCGTCCCGACAGGGCAGGGCTCTGTGGGCCCAGGTGAGACCATTGTTACCTGCACACGGGGGCACCCCACCTTTTCCTCCAACCCGTAGGACTCAAGGCATAGCCCGGTTAAAGCACCTCCACCCTTCCCAGTCCATACGGCTCCGGGAGTAATTCTCGGCGGGTTGGCAGGGCCTTTTACCAGCGACGGAGCCTGACCCAGTAATCTCCTTATTCTCTGTTTATTAACAGCTACCAAAACACAACACACGCCATGCACACAATGCTCCCCACTCCCACTGAGCCAGACAAACTGCTCCTGGCAGCCAGTCGGGATCAGATCATCTGGGGACTCCAGCTGCAGGGTGTGGCTGGGGGGGGTTGAGTTCTGGCAGCTCTGACCTGGGCTGGGCCCTGGAGTTAGGTTCCTAAGATCTACCTTTTGGACCCTTAGTTGATATAGTTAAAGCCTGGGTCCTGCTTAGCTGTGCCTTAGCCAGTCATTTAAACTGAAGTGCTACAAACTCCAATCCTAGCCCGTTACGAACCTGTTCTTTAACCGCTCCCAGCCCACCACCTTCGCTGGTTTGAATGGTGCACCATTAATAACGCACCAGACAGAACCAATCAAAGCAGCAGACAGAAATCATTCAGCTACACAATAGAGCAGTGGGGACCCTAAGACAAAACACTAAGACGTGTAGATTTTACACCCACAACAGCTGGTCGGTGATTCCTGGCCAGGCAGAATGCTATCTGTAAGCGGGGGAATGGGCCCGCTATTGTGGGGAACTTTCCTTGCTTGTACACTGCCCCAGTTCAGTTGGCTAGGAAAAGGATCTGAGTCCCTGCTCCCACTCTCTTTACCCAGAGGCCCACCTGACCTCGAGGGCTCCCCTCCCGCTCTCCTGTGTGGTGGGATGCCAGTAACTCCGACAAGGCTGGGCCCAGGATTCCTAGGGTTCAACACCCAATCTTGCCGTGGTCCCTTAGGGCAGGGGCTAGGGTGTCCCCACTCCGGGTGCTAACTCTGCACTGGGCACTTCCCTGCCCCACTGATCAGTGCACACACTGCAAAGCCACACACTGTGTTACACAAACAGCAATCGAACATCAAATAAAAAAATAAGAAAAGCGGAGAAAGGTGAAAGGCAAACACCCAGCACTGCCCCTGGCCCGGGGCACCACACACAGTGTTTCCGGGGTGTGAGGGAGGTTCACAGTCTGTCACACGTCACAGGCCCACTGCCCAGGCCCTGGCTACGCTGCAGGGACGCAGAGTCAGACACTTGCTCTGGCAGTAGCTGCACACTCCCAGGCTCCCCCTGGTTCTCCCCAGCCGCTCACCGCACCCAGCTTCTGACGCTCCAGCCCCAGCTCCTGCTTCACTCTGCTCAGTGCAACTGCGCTAGGCTGGGCTCTCTGGGATCCCCTCTGGTTCTGGTGCTGTGGGTAGGGTCGGGTCAGCTCAGCCCAGCTTTCTGTGCTCCCCTTCCAGCTGCTGGCTGCTTTGTCCTTGGCTCGGGGCTGCTCTGCCCAGCCTTGCAGCTCCAGCTCACAGGGAGGGCTGGACTCCCCCCATCACCCTCCTGGCTCCCTCAATGGTCTGTCTGCCCTGTCAGTCAGGCTGACCTGAGCTGGCCTCTCTCCACTGCCCCTGGGGGCTGAGTCCCTTCCAGGGTCCTGCTTCCTCCAGAGATGCCAGCCAAAAAGACCCACTCAGTTTCAGTGAGGGGCTAATAGACCCCTTACATATCCAAGCACGTTGCCGTTAAGCACCCTGAGATCTGGTCCCTGTCTGGTGGGGCAGGTACCATTAGGGCACCGGCACCTTCCTACCAGCCCGATCTGACACTGTCTGAGGTGGAGCTGGGACCACACACGTCGTAGCTCGCGGTTCTGTCTCTGCTCACATGGCCTCTGCTGCTCAGCCAAGAACAAGGCCTCAGAGCGCACAGGGCACAGGGGGCCGGGGTGAAGCAGCGAGAGCTGGGACCGGAGGGACCCGGGGACGAGGCAGAGACGCTCAAGGGGCGGGTTGGGAGGAGAGTGGAGAACTTGAATTCAGCCGTGGCTGTGACGTGACCCCAGCTCATCGGCCCGAGTGTGGGGCTGATCGGGGGGGACAGGTCCTCGGGGAGCAGCTCCAGAGGCAGGCAGGGGCTGGGGGGCTGGGGATCTGCCTGGGGGTTTCTCGGGTGGGGCGCAGAGGAGGCGTTTGCCTCTGAGGAGCTGATGTTACCCAGGCAGGTGTGCAGGGCCCGGGTGCGAGGGGCAGGTGGGTGGCTCAGGACAGACTGGGCTGGATGGTGACCCTGGGGCAGGAGCTCAGTTCCATGGCGATGTGTGGGGCACGGGGACGCAGACGGACGTGGGGGGGTTTGTGTTCTGGTGTGTGGGGGCGGGACGTTGGCTAACGGGGAGGAGGAGACACGGCGGGATGAGGGGCACAGTGCGGCAGGGGCGTTACGCACGCAGTGCCAGCAGCGGGTGATCCCCCTCCCCGGGGCGGCCCAGTCCCGCCAGCTCTGCCGGGAGGGGAGGAGCCGTCGTGGTGCGGGAGGGATTTGCTGAGGCAGGATATTTCTTTCCTCCCAGGGGTTTGTACGACCACGGCAGCAGACTGGCCCCCGTCGCTCGCTGCTCGCTCCACACAGACCGAGTTCACCGTTGGCGAGGGGCTGCAGGTGTGGTGTCGCCCGGAGCAGTACGAGAAGAGATCGTTTTTGATGCAATGTACGTACAGGGCCGGGCGCGTGGCGTGGGACACGCGTCGTGTGAGCTGCATTGGTGAGTTCCCCACACACGGGCTGCAGGACGGGCTGGGGGGATTCGATCCCAGGCACTGAGCTCCCCACCCAGGCTCTGCGCCGGCAGGAGGCCCGTGGGTCGCAGGGAGGGGGACGGGGTGGGGGTCTCTGCTCTCGTTCATCTGACCCCACTGCTGGAGAGCGGCACACGGGCCAGTGCCCAGCTCAGCTCCCAGCCATCGGGGTGGGCGCGGGCCCTGCCGATCCCACAGGCCCTGGTCCCAGCCCTGCGGTGCCATGGGCCCGAGGCAGGAGAGCCCCAGGCTGGGCAGGGGGTGAGGCCCCAAGGACGTCGCGGGGCAGAAACGTTCCCCAAGGAGCCTAATGGCTGAATCGTGCCCTCGCCACCCCCAGCGTGAGCTGCCGGGGTCAGCCCCACCCCGCCGGACTCGCCCAGTGTGTTCAGAGCCCTGGTGCCTCCACAGGCTGCCGGGTCCATTCGTGGCCCAGCCCCACCAACGGGGGCAGAGGATCCCTCGGGTCGCCCCAGTGGGAGCCGGGAGAGCCCTGTCAGACCCCCACCGCCTCCAGGGCTGCACCAGCCGGGCCTCGTGCTCTGCCCCTCGTTTTCCAGGGCCCAGCCGGGCTGGCTCCACCCCTCCCTGACTCCAAGCCCCATTGTCTCTGGCAGAGAAATGCCGCAGGCCCCAGTGGGACGCCAGACTGCGGTTTGAGCCAGACCGGCCGTTTTACGGCCAGAATGAACGGACGAAGCTGAGCTGCCTTGGGGATTCCCAGCCTTCGCTCCATGAGATCGTATGTGTGAGACGGGGTCAGAACTGGGATTCCAGGAACGCCTGGGCTGTGTGGGACAGCCGGCACGCAGGGCGACTTCTCACAGAGGACGTTACCTGTGTAGGTAAGTGAGGACACAGCGGCTCTCAGCTCTGGCCAGATCCCTGCTCACGTGGCAGGAAACCCAGCTGGGGTGTGGGGTAACTGAGAATTGGCTGGGTGCGCACAGAGCAGGGGCACCGGGAACACCCCAAGGCCGGTTCAGTGCCGGTCCCCTCCCGGCCGGAAGACAGGGGGTGCGGCTGGGAGGCTCCAGCCTGCACCAGTTCCCAGCTGCAGTTTCAAACCCTCGGAATTGAACCAGTTTGACCCTTGGAAGGAATCTCGTGTTTGCCGCCAGCCTAGTGTGAGTGAGTTTCCTTAACACGTCCCATGCAGCTCAGAGGGGGGGGTCACCGGAGTCCCTGCAGGACACACATGGCTGATAGCCAGAAACCCCACACTGTGCGCTGAAGCCCTGGGTCGGAGCCCCCAGGAACTGGGCTCAGGAACCACTCGGGCGCAGCCAGGCAGGTCTAGTGCTCGGAGTCTGTCCCCACCTCGGGTTTCCACACACCAGCGCAGCCGCCCCCTGACCCTGGCCTCGCCGCGTTTAGTCCCTGCTCTGCCTGAGCTCCCCCTTTAGGCCCCCCTGGATGGGACCCTGGGGAGCCCCACACACCCCGAAGGGCCAGGAACCCGCCTCGCAGCCAGAAGTGACTCTCAGCCAGCGCGGGAATCAGAGGGTTTATTAGTTCTCAGGGTCACAGGGCAGAGACTTTGTTAGCAGATTAATTAGAAGTTACAGCAGTGACCAACCAGGGAGCCCCAGAGCCCATTCTCAGGCCCTGCTCCCGAGATCCCTTACGGGGGGGACTGACAGACCCTTCCAGCCACCCCCAGAGCCGTCCCCTTGTCCCTCCCCAGTCCTTTGCCTCCTTCCCGGGCATGGTGTCCACCCCTCCTTGTCTCTGCTGCCACAACCCGTTATCTGCTGCAGCTGGTGACCCGGGAGGGCAGAGGGGTCTGGCTATTGTCTGTGGACCTGTGGCTGGGGGAGCCTCATCCGCCCTGCAGTGATCACACAGCTGGGTCTCATCACCGACATACACGAGTCACATATGGGGAAACTGAGGCACACACACTGCACTCAGAGAAAACCCCAAGACTATCTCAGCTTGGTCACCAGCCCTGAGGGATGTTCCTGTTGTGTGGGCGGTAGGGGAGCCGGGTAGTTGTCATTGTCTGTGGCCGTCACACCAGCGCCCGCTCCCCCTGCACTCCCAGACTTGCCCTGCCTGCGGGCACGGTGCCGGCTGGCTGGAAGCCTGAGGCTGCCCCTAATTCCCAGTAAATGGAGATGACACAGAAATAAAGTGCGTGAGTTAAATGCACCTGGTTTTGAACAAAGAGGCGCGGCCCAGGGACACTCCAGATCCCAGCATGCACCTGCGGCTGCCTGGCTTAACGAGGTTGGCCTCTCACCGGCTGGGGTAGGGAGCAGGGGCCGTTTGACTGAACGTCTTTGCAGAGCTCTGTGTATCAGGAAGGGGCGGGATAGTAACACTCACGTTGATGCTCGTTCTCTAGGGACCCCCCAGATCAAACCAGGGGGCCTGGAGGTTTCACCCACCACCATCAAACTGCGCTGGACATGCAGCCCCGCCAAATCCTGCCAGGGCAGCTGGAAGATACACGCCAGATGCCAGCCAGATGGATCCTTGTCAGGCCCCTGCCCGAGACCAGCGGGCACCAGAGAACAGACGTTACAAGGGGTGGAAGGGACACTAACATGCAGTTCCCTGCAGCCCTTCACTTCCTACATTGTCACCATCTCTGGGGGCTATCCAGGGACCAGTCCAGCCCGCAACACTGTCCTGTATAGCCAGCGGGTCAACACGAGTGAGACAGGTAGGGCAGGCGGGTGAGTGGTGCTGAGCATCGGGGCAGGTGGGTGAGTGGTGCTGAGCATCGGGGCAGGCGGGACCGTCGCTCTGAAGCTCTGCCCTGTATCTGAACTCGCTGACCAGACCTAGCTGGTGGCTGGGGCCCTGCCTCGGGATGAGGGGCATGGGGAGCCTCAGGAGAATGGGGTGTGGGGCTCCCCAGAGGAAAGAGAGCCCCCCAACCCCATCTCCCGCTCCATCCCCCCATCTTCTCAGCACGGGCTGCCTGTGGGGAGTGCCTAGAACCAGAGGGCTCGTGGGGTGGAAATCCCAGCCCCCAGCGAGTTCGGGGCGCTCTGAGGGCCCAGGAGTGTCCTAGCCCAGCTGGTCGGCTCCCCAGCCGCTCCCCCCGCCCCCAGCAAACCATCCATCCAGTCCCGTTCCGGTACCATGCCCCTCACCGCTGTGTCTGAGCCCTTCGTACAGCCTGCGCCGGGACAGGAGGTGCTGGGACAGGAGCTGTGCATCTCCTCTGCTGCCGGGGCTGCCAGCTCCTCGTACCCAGCCAGCAGCATCGCCAGGAGAGGGGGCAGGGCCTCAGCACCTGCTGCAGGAATTGCCAGAGCGCTGATCCCTGGCCGGGAGCCCCTCCAGTGCTCTGCACACTGTGGCTTGTCCCTGGGCCCGGTCAGTGACCTGGGATTCCTCTGCTTTCAGTGCCAGACAGACCTAAGACTCAGCCGCTGGATCTCACCACCAGAACCGTGAGCTGGAAGGAGCTGCAGCCCTGCAAAGGGACAATCGTCGGGTACCAGGTACGGGCAAGGACTCGCTAGGCAGCCTCTGGAGGGCGTCTCAGCCCGGGCACGGCCTGAGCAGGCAGACGCTGAGTGGCAGGGACAGCGAGAACGGGAGGGAGCGTCAGCCGGCATCTTCCAGGCCAGGTGCCAGTCTCCATTTCCGCTGCCCCTCCCGGAGCGCCGAGCCCTGCCCCAGAGCGAGGGGCACCTGGCCCCATCTCCAGCTGCCCCCTGGCCCTGCCGGAGCTTTGATCCTTTGTGGACAGTTGGGAGTTTAAAACTCCCCCACCCCTCCCGTCTGCAGCATGCCCACACCTGGCTCCATGCCCTGGGCTGCGGGCTCTCACCTGTCTGTCTTTGCTGCCATCCAGGGAGTTGCTTTTCACTGCAGTCCCTGGCGGGGTTAGGTCTTGGTCACTGCCATGGTGATCCTGGGCGCGAGGGAGCAGATGGGGGCTGTGGTGTTTCCAGCCTGCAGGTGACGCTTGGCTTCGTGTTTTCATCTCCACTGAGCGGCAAGGCTGGAGCCCCGGGGGATGGCAGGCGCTGCTGGCAGGAGGGCCTCTGGACGGCCCGTGGCTCTGGAATCCCCTCCCACTTCCGGTCCAAGATAGCCCCGATTCGACCCCTGGCAGGCTCCTTTCTTTCCCGGGGGTGGTTATGGGGGGCTGGTGCAGCCGAGTGCTGTGGGTCACGTTCTGTGCCCTGCCTGGCAGGGCCCGCCGGCTGGGCGGCGTTTGCTCAGCGTGCAGGCGCTCAGGGTCAGGTTTGGGCACCTTGTTGTGAACTGAGAGCAGTGCCGGGTTACGCACGGCTTTGTTTGCACTCGGCTCCCGTCACACCTTGGGCTGCTGTGGCAGGATCCCCGTGGGCTGGGCCTGGGCTCTGGAGGGGCCCGGCTACAACCCTGAGCCAGGGCTGGGGCGAGAGGGTTCCCGGGCCAGTGGCCCCTGAGTAACATCGACCCCGGGCCAGCCCAGCACGTCCCCTGGGGACACTGACAAACAGGGCCCCTGCGAGGGGGCGGCCCTGGGGTGCGACCCACCTGAGCAGTGCCTGTCCTGTGCCCACGGAGCAGCGCCGGCTGCCTCCCCGCTGCGGCTGGTCTGGCCAGCTCTGCCGTGCAGGGGGTGGGGAGTGACGTCCCTGCCGGCCCCAGGGGTGCTCAGCTGGTGCCCTGCAGTGGGGGGCCTGCTGCCCCATGTGTCAGGTGGGGCTGGGGGTCATTATCGCCCCTCCCCAGAGCTGCGTTCCTTTCCCTAGCTGAACATCACAGCCCGCAGAGAGTACAACAGCAGCTTCCTCGAGAGCAAGGTGCTGCAGGTGAATCGGTCGGTCACCAAGTACCGGCTGCACCCCTGGGAACACGGGACCAACTACACAGTGACGATCCAGGGCCTCACGGCAGCCGGCCCTGGGCAGGCATCGCGCTGGGACTTTGAAACCGAGATCTCTGGTAAGGGCCTCCCTGCACCAGGGTAAGTCCGAGGTGCTGAGGATCAGGAGTACAGGCCAAAGCGACCCCCAGAGCTTCCTGGCCTGGCCCCGGCCCCTCTCCTTTCCCAGGGTGCTGTGGCCCCTGGAGAACACGGCACAGCGTGCCCGGCTGAGCGGGCTGCGGCCCACATGGGCACACCTCGATGTCATGCACTACCTCGCCCCCGGGACGGCACAGCACGGCAGGAGCAGGGGATATTTACGCCAGACGTCCTGCCTGTGTTCCTGGCCTGGCCTGGGCAGCACCCCCAAAACGGGCCAGTGCAGACCAAGACCCGGGGTTGGCTCCAGGGCCGTTCCGGGCACTGGCTACCTCTGTCTCCCCAGAACCCCGGCCATGCTGCCTGCTGACGCTTTGCCCTTTGGTTCATCCCTTCAGAGCCGGCCATCCAGCCCGACGTCACTGCCCTGAGCGTCTACGACATCTCCCCGTCCAGCGGGACGGCTGTGCTCCCCTTGCAGCCAATCCCTGGGCTCCATGGACCCATCAGGTACGTGCAGCCTCAGGCAGGGGCCAGGCCGCGTGGGGCGTGTTGCTGGGAAGGTGCAGGCAGTGCTGCTAATGCTATCAGTATGGAGGTATTGTATCGCACCCAAGGGTGCTGCTGCTTCCCAGGTGGAACAGGAAGCTGAGGCTCTTCCCCAAAGAGCTTCTCACCTAAACCTCCAATGAACCCTGCTGATTGCCCTGCGTCCCCCGTTCAGTCCCCCATAGCCCCGTGGCCCCATCTGTCTAACCCCTCCCTTGCAGGGAGTATCAGATCATCGTGTCTGCGATGCAGAACGGCAGCGGAGCAGACGCCTGCCACGCATCAGATCTGCAGCCCTTCAACGCCAGCCTGGAGCGCGCCGCGTACCTGGCCGCCGTGCTCCCCGCGCACAACCTGACGGGCCCGACTGCCTTTGTGCTAGGAGATGGGGCCCGTCACAACGGGTACCTCAACGCTCCCCTCCGCCCCAACAGGAACTACACCGCCTTCGTCCGCGTCGTCAGCCGCTGGAAGCAGGTAGCGCTCTGCCCCGTCACGCTGACCGCTCCCCGGGGCTGCGACGCTCCCAGGCCTGCAGCGGCTTCACTCCAGGCTGCCCGTGCCGCGGTGGGCAGGCTGGGAGGGGGCAGCCAAGGGCTGGGGTATCGGAGATGGGGAAGGCCTGGCTGCCCACCCTGTGCGGTGCCCATCTCCAGGCAGTGGGCAGGATTCTGCTCCCACCCTGCGGTGCTGCAAGGCAGAGACTGAGAACAGCCCAAACCTTGGCACCGTGGAGGCTAGGCTGGGAAAGGGCTGTGGGGCCACGTCTGCTCTGTCCTTCACCCACCGTCGAGTGCCACTGGTCTCTACTGTCAGGGTTTGCACAGCCCAGAGTTCACAGCCCAGCGATGGGGCTTCCAGCACTTGCCCTGGGGAGCTCATCCAGAGGGCGAGGCAGTGCAGGGAGTGTGGTCTAGTGGTTAGAGCAAGAGGCTGGCGGCTAGGACTCCTGGGTTCTGTTTCAGGCCATGCTGTTGGTTTGCTGTGTGACCTGGGGCAAAGTGGATGCACTAGGATGGGTTTTCTCTCATTTGAGCTAATCCTTAGCATTTTAAGGCACCAACCCCCGTCATATCGAGGTGCAGAGTCACTTAGCCCTGCTGTGCCTCAGTTTCCCCATCTGTAAAGTCCGGACAGCACCTTACAGCGAGATGATGTTTGTGCAGCACGCAGTGAGCTGTGCATGGAGGGCATCTATCTCAGGGATCACAGGGCGCTGACAGGAATGGCTGGCTTGGACTCATGTCTCTCTGTCTCTTCCATAGGTGGAGAAATCCAGCTGTGTGCGCTATAACTTCGCTATCGGTAAGCAGCCTCTATGGCTTGGCTTCAACCTCGGTGCCAGGAGAAATCCCCTTCCACACCCTTCCTTTTATTAGGGCTCCCATTTCTCTCCAAGGAAAACGAGCTCAGAGCCAGACCAAGGGGTTCTGCCATGCTGGGGGCAGGCAGCTCACACCGGAACCTGGGGGGCGAGGGCAGCGTCGCTGTAATTCCCATGCGCCTCGGGGTGGGGAGAGCCAGCCCCACCAGGACACTTAGTCTGGGCACTCAGCAGCTTGGAAATCACCTGCAGCCCGAGGGCCACCCAGATGGGCACAAGGGAGCAGACAGCAGCCACCTGCATCTCGAACAGGGAGCTGCTGCCGGCACAGACTACATGTCCCAACATGCCATGCTCAGGCTTGGTCTTCTGATCCTTCCGCAGAGAGCACACATCCCAGTCCTGGCCGTGGGGTTCAAGCTGGGTCGCACGATGCCGGGTGGTCCAGACGACTGGGTTCTGCACCGGCACAGTTTAGTCTCAGCTCTGCCACAGCCCGTCTGTGTGACCTTGGGCAAATCACTTTACTTCTCTCCCTCTCACCCCTCGGGGCAGCGGCTGCCTCCCTGTGTGTGTGCCTGCAGCCCAGCACGGGGGGACGGGAGCTTGGCTGGGGACTCTGGGCACCACCAAAGAATGATATGGACCCTGTCTCACGGGCTGGGGGTGGCCACATGGGTCACACCTGGGGCCTCTGCTCTAGCTGGGGTAACGGCAGGTGCCATGTAAGTGTCAGTCCTGGCTACCCTGTGCCTGGGCGATGCAGAACACAGCTGCCGGGAGCGTGCGCCGTGGTTCTGGCCGGGACCTGCGAGACGCAGGCCGGCTCAGTGACCATGCAGAGTCTGCCCCGTGCCCACTGGTTCTGCTTTTGTTCCTTGCAGGAGCGGCCCAGGCTCCCCCGCCTGGGGGTACGGCCATAGCCGTGGCAGTGCCGTTGCTGCTGGTGCTGCTGCTCGCAGGGGCCCTGCTGCTGTGGTTCATGCTGTCCAGGTCAGTGTGGCTGAGCCGGCCCCGGGGGGTCCTGTCCTGGGCTGGCTTCTGCTTGGCAGCCGGGAACCCGGCTCCTCAGACTGCAGGGTGGGGGGTGCCTAGCGGTGAATCCCGCCAGGGTGTGATGGACGGTGCCTGGTGTAGCTTGTCCCTGAGCGTCGGGGTCAGTACGTGGCTCTCTGCAGGCCCCTGGCTGAGCCAGGCATGTGCAGGGCTTCCCCTTTGCCTCCTGGTGGCGCCCCGTGTCCTGGGCCTGATAACCAGCCTCTGAACCGGCTCTGATGCGGCTGAGGACTGAACGCTGGCACTGCTGGCTGGGCAGGCCCTGGGACGGAGCCTCTGATACCCAATGAAATCCCAGCCACAGGAGGAAGCGACTGAGTCACCGCTGTCCCCAGGGACCTCCCCACGGCGTGTGAACCCAAGTGAGGGGCTCAGCCCCATCCCCGATGCACAGACTCTGACGTCCCAAAACGGCCACCCTGCAGGACGCTGGTCTGCGCCTGGCTGGCTGCCTCAGCGCAGTGGCCATGGGCTGGACAGCCGTGCAGCCTGGCTGCCTCCTAGCCCCTGAGCGTAGCACCGTGGGACAGGGTCAGGGCACGTGGGCAGGGGCTGTGGGGCATGCATGTCTTGCTGGTGTGGGGCAGGAACAGGGCTCAGTCCAGCTCAGGTAGCACTGCTGAGCTGGCTCCTTTCAGCAGCACCTGAGCGACTCATTCACAAAGCACAGCCCCCTCCAGGCAAGACTCCCCTGCTGGTCCAGAAACCCTGGCCAGCCGCTGGAACGGCCCCCGCCACTGCCATCGCCAGAGCCCGGGCAGCAGAGCCACAGACACCCGAAGGACCAGGCAACCTCATGGAGCCTGGCCTAGCCCGATACCCCCATAGCGGGAGGCTGGGGTGGCACCTGATTTGCATGCCATGGCCTGGCTGCTCCTGCCTGTCTCTTCACCTCGGAGGCGAGGCGTGGGCAGGCTGCACGTCCCAGGTGCGTTGGAGCAAGGCGGGGCGAGCGCTGCATGCTGGGGGCCGTGGTGTCTGTCTGTGGCCTGGCTGTGCATGGACTGCCTTTGTCTGGAGGAGAGGCTGTCCCGGGGCTGTCAGGGGGACACGCTGTCTCCTCAGCTGATCCTGGAATCTCCCTTTGCTAATCTGCAGGAAGAAGCGGGACGAGGCAAAGGGCCACAAGAGGAACGGGGCCATCCCCCTGAAGAGGAACCGAGGAGGTACGGGCGGAGCAGAGGCCAGCCCTGGCCCTGTGTGGACATGCTGGTGGCTCCGTGTGCAGGCCGAAGGGTTATAAATCTCTCCCTGAGACAGGGGCCTGCCCTGACTGGCAGCGGGTGGTGACGCCCTCCCAGGGAAGGGGCCGTGCCCGGCAGCGGTGGTGCTGCCAGCCCAGTTTGAATGGCAGAGCTCCAGCTCCGTGCAGCCAGGCCCCAGGGACAGGCTAACTCCTGCTTTCCGGATCCCAGCAGGTGCAAGCAAGCTGCACACGCGGATCCCGGTGGCTGAATTGCTGGAGACTCTGAAGCGGTTTAAGAGAGCGGAAATGGAGGAGGAGAAGGCAGAGGACGACGCAAACCCCGATCGGCCCCCAGTGGGGCGCAACGCGGAGTACCAGGTCGGTGCCAGGACTCATCACACGTTTCAGTCTCACTATGCTCCAGTTTAGCCGGAGGGAACGTCTACATGGGGAAATAGCTTCCCTTTGGGACACTTGCGCTATTCCAGAGTAGCTGGAGCTGTACGGCTTTAGCGCTTGATCCCTCCTTATTCTGGAGTCCCTTCCCTGTGTAGACAAGCCTCTGTTACCCTGCTGGCTGAACTGGTAGCCTCGGTCACAATCTGGCCCCAGGGCCCAGGCGAGTGTGGTGCCCGCAGGCTGGTAGGAGCCTGTGGCGACAGGGCCAGCAACTGAGTGTGCCTAACCTAAAACGGGTCCCTCCTCTTCCCCTGCAGAAACTGGTCTCAGGTTTGCTGCACCCATGCCAAGCCGGGAAGGAGCCCAGCAACCAGGCCAAGAACCGGTACAAGAGCATCATCCCATGTGAGCAGAGCCTCTCCCCACTGCCCTGCAGCGTTGCAGAGTGCTGTGTGAACACTGCCTTTTGCAAAGGAGAAGCTGCAGCCAGGCCAGCTGGGCGGGATCCAGCCGCGCACCGGAGCCGAGCCATGCTGGGCCTGAGTGCTGCTGCAGATGGGAGACCCCCAAGGAAAGCTAGGTGGTGCAGGGAGCAGGGCGGGTGATTCAGTAGTGCTCACTGTCCCCTCCACGTCCGCCTGACCCCGGTGCTGCTGGCGCTGACATGGAAAACGCAGCTCCTCACTCCTGTGGCCGTTGCAGGTCTCCTGGCACTTCTCCCAAGGGCTGGGGTGTTAACTCGCTGTCCTGGTCAAATATCGGCTCAGGTAAATCTGTCCTGCCGCCCTGCATTCCCCTGGCGCCTCCCATTGTGCACGTGAGTCTCTCTTCGTTCGTCCTAAGCCAGATGGCAGTGTAGCTAAGCAGCTGCCACCTCGCACGCCAGAGGTGGCTGCCCTGTGTGGTGGGCAGGGCTGTCATCCCCATTGTGCAGGTGGGGAACTGAGGCACAGAGAGGCTAAGGGACTTGCCCAAGATCACACCGGGAGTCAGAGCAGGGCGTCCCTTCCTGAGAACTCCAGGATCACGCCGACGCCCTGCTGGGGGAGCTGGGCACAGCGCTGCCAGAGGCCCTCGCCCGGGTCCGGGCCCGACCATGTCTGTCTGTCTGTCTGCCTGGAGGGAGAATGGGCCTGGAGCTTGACTGGTCTGTGCAGTGATTGGCCCCCCTTTGTCCGCAGATGATCACGCCCGCGTGGTGCTGCAGCTCGCCGGCCCCGGAGCGGATTACATCAACGCCAGCTACGTAGACGTAGGTGCCGAGGGATGGCTGCACTGCTGCTGCTCAGTGTGGGGAAAGGTGGCAGGGGGTCTGGGGCACACAGGGCAGCCCCACCCTCCTGGCACTGCAGGAAGATGCGCACCCCTGCAATGAGCGACAGCCTCCCTGGCCCAGCCCTGCTCCAGCTCAACCAGGGACTGGGCACCGGCTGCACACACAGGACCCTCCTGCGTGCACCACAGGCGGGGCCGTGTCTGGCTCGCACGCTGTGGGTGACACCAGGGCCAGGGCGCTCCCCCCCGGCATGCAGATATGACGGGAGCTGGCTGCTGTCTCACACCCATGCACTGCCTGAGCACCGGCGTGCGAGCGGCCTGGAGCAGTGCGCTCCTTGTGAAAGTAAAGTGCACTTGGGCCCAGAGAGCCGTGCCCGGCTCCTGGCGGGCGGAGACCTTGGCTAGCGGGGTGGGGGCCGTGGGAACAGGCCCTGCTAGGCCACCCAGGCACATGACCAGGTGGGGCTGGCTGTGGGAAGAGGCATTTCATCTCCCACTTCTTGTTTGGTAAGCATTGAGATCACGTGGCTAACGCTGTTACCGTCTCCCCCGCAGAGTTACAGGAGCCCAGGATTCTTCATCGCTGCTCAGGGTGAGTGCCTCTGGCTGGGGACAATGGGGAGGTGTTGCTTTGTCCAGCGCTTGGCCCTGTGCGGGCCTAGGGGGAGTCAGTCCCGGCCCCGGGCGCTCCCAGTCCAGCCGTTCCCGGGACGCGTGTGTTATAGCCTAACTCAGCCCAGGGCCCATCTAGCCTGGCAGCCAGTTCTGGAGTCTCCAGCCACAGAATCCTCTCCTGCCACATTCCCTTTAGTCAGGCTGGGCCTGTTTCCCTGTCTGGTGGTGGCAGGTGCGATTAGGACAGGATCACCCCGTAGTACACTGCGCGTGTCATTTCAGGAATGTAGGATGTGGCCACCTGCTCCTTAGCTCACGGCTGCCACTGCTTGGCCAAAGAAGGCAGCCTCAGACCTTACACCACAGCTGGACAGCCTCCTCCCGGGCCTGGCCCCGCCGACCTCGGCCCCGCTGCTCTGCATTGCCAGTAGCATGCCAGCTACCCCCCGGTGCGCTCGCTGAGCCCCTCAGTGCCCCGTAGGACGGGTCAGGCGCGTGGCAAGAGGCAGCGGAAGCCGTGCTGCGGGGGTCCTGACGTGACACTTCTCTCCCCCAGGCCCGCTGCCTGGAACGGTGGTGGATTTCTGGCAGATGATCTGGCAGGAGAAGGCCTCGGCCATTGTGATGTTAACTGGACTGGTGGAGCAGAACAAGGTAGAGAACCCAGCTTCCTTTGGGGGGCAGGTCCTCAAGCACCCCAGTCCTCCCAGCCGGGGCCCATGTCAGCCAGGACCTCCCCCAGCCCAGCCAGGCCACGCGGGACCCAGGCTCTCGCTGCTGCTTTTCCCTCTCCCGCATGCGGGAGGGGACGGCCAGCCAGTGGGAGAAGCAGCTCTGGGTGGGGGCCTTGTCCTGGGGTGCCAAGGGGGAGCCAAGCAGAGAAATGAGCGGGAGAGAGTCTGACCTGGACCGGGAACAATGTGTGTGTGTGTGGGGCGGGGGCACTGAGGGAATGATGCGCTGAGAGGAACCCACAAACCTGGGGCGGAGGGAATGGGGCAGTGGAGAAAGAGGGACGCTCCCGGCAGCTAGGGAGAGATGGGAGGAAATTCCAGACCAACCTCCCGGCC
The DNA here is from genome assembly GCF_026122565.2 of Emydura macquarii macquarii. NCBI lineage: Eukaryota > Metazoa > Chordata > Testudines > Chelidae > Emydura > Emydura macquarii. The sequence continues at coordinate 1,963,742 of NW_027131052.1, forward strand.
CCAGTGCATGAGACAGCTAGGCAGGGCCAGCGATCCCTGGGCCAGTGCACGGGACGGGGCTTTTCCCCTCCCACGCGCGGCAAGGCGGGGGAGAAGCTCGGCGGCCGGCCTGTGCGCCAGGAGGAAGGGCAGGACCGCAGGCGGGCGCAGGGCAGGGAGCACCTGTGACACTGTGGTAACGCCAGACACACCCAGGGCAGGGCCCTCGCCAGGGGCCAGCCCAGGGGTGTTTCCTGCCAGGGGCTCCCCACCCCACTCACCAGCGCACGGCCCCAGTGGACGGTGGGGGCCGCAGAGCGTGGCTGCCAGGACACCCCCAAGGGGTTTATCAGTGCTCAGGGTCACCCGCTGTTAACAGACCAAGTGTGAGCAGTACTGGCCGGAGGGCGAGCGGGCGTACGGGGACCTCACCGTGACCCCCCGTGAGACGCACCCAACCACGGGCCTGGTCACGCGCACCTTCCGCCTGGAGAGGGTAAGGAAGCGGGGCGGGCAGGGGGCAGAGCCACGCTGCTCGGCATCTCCTTGGGCTTCACCAGCAGCCCGGCAGCGCTGCGGGGCCCCTCCATGCCCCCAAGGATTCCCCAGCGCTGTGGGGCAGGGGTTGGAGGTCGAGGGGCTGGGGGCACCCTCTGTCGGCCCATAGCGCACTTACAACAAGCAAACCTAAACCGGAGCAGCTGTGACCACATGTATAAACTCTCCGAGCTGGGGAGCTGCCAGCCCGTCACGCGCCTGGGGTCCCTGGCCCATGCTGACGCGGGCCGTGCCATGCGTTGCTGCTGGGCCCGGAAGATGCCGTTCCAGAGGCTCTGTGCACGGCCTTCCTGGAGGATCCCGCCCCATGCGTGAGCCTGGCCAGCAGCCACCGTCACCTTGTCTCCAGCCTGCGCAGACGGGGGAGCGGCTTCTGGGCAGATCCCAAAGAACCCACCAAACCTGGGACGGAGGGAATGGAGCAATGGAGCTGCAGCATGGCTGGGCCCTGGTGGCTCTAGATCCAAACATCCTGCGTAGCACGGTCAGGCTGAGCCCTGAAACCAGCCTTCCCCCGCCAGCCAGCCCCGCTGCATGGCCCAGCCTCTGGGTGGGGGGACTCTCCCGTCCAGCTAGGGGGTGGTGACAGCTCCATGTTCTCGGGGCTCTGGGGCTCCCAGCAGCCTGGCCATGGCAGAGCGGGCTGGAGGGAGCTCTGAGCGCTGGGGGTCCCCGGTTCAGGTCCCCCGCCCCCAAGCTGCCCTTTGCACAACCCTCCGTCCCCCCACTTCTCCCGTCTCCCGTCTCCTCAGGCAGGCTGTCCTCTCCCGAGGCACGTGGAGCAGTTTCACTACCTGCTGTGGCCAGACCACGGCGTCCCCAGCAACCCGGCCCGGCTCCTGCAGCTGGTGGAGATGGTGAACGAGAGGGTGTCGGAGGCGCCCGCCGGCCCCGTGCTCGTGCACTGCAGGTACTGGGCGGGCAGGGCTGGGGGGACGGGCCCAGGGCCCGGCAAGCGCCTCATTCCCTTCCCGTGTTCCCAGCGCAGGGATCGGCCGCACAGGCACCTTCATCGCCCTGGACTTCCTCCTGAAGATGGCGCGGGCCGAGGGCAGCGTGGACGTTTTCCGCTGCGTGCAGAGGCTGCGGGAGCAGCGGGTCAGCATGGTGCAAACAAAGGTGAGGTGCTCAGCTGGGTTCCCAGGGCTGCCCGTGGGGCCCCGAGCCCTGCATGCCCCAGGCAAGTCCTTCCGGTAGCCAGGGCCACCTGAGCAGGTGTTTGCTGCTCGCCCAGCCTGTCATGCTGGATCCAAAGGGCAGGAACCTGGGGTGGTGTGTGCCAGTTGCCTTCAGGGTAACACCCCTGGCTGCTGACCTCAGCTCCTGGTCCCGGGGTCCCAGATGGATTTGGCCCTGCAAAGCCAGCCTGGCCCCGGTGGCCAGCAGTGAAGCTGCCCAGAGGCTGGATTTTGGGATCCCGTCTCTGAGGGGAGGTCTGAGTCCCGGAGGTGCTGGCAGAACCCACCATGCCCTGGGATCCGAGAGCATCCTGGACGGGTACTGGGCTCCCATGGGTGCTCCTGGGATGGAAACCTTCCCTTCCGTTTCTGGGGGAGAACCGGGAGCCCGGCTGGGGTGAGGGGAGCCTGCGCCTAGGGCAGATCGTGGGAGATTGTCTCCTTCCTCTGGAGCACGAGGATGAGTATGTCCCATGGGTCGCAGGAGGCTCGGCCCTGCTGGTCCCGGTGCCCTGGAGAAGGGGCGGCTGTGGGTGGGCATTGCTCTGCTGGAAGGCCCGCAGCGTGAGCAGGGGGGGCCTGGCTCCATGGGGCTGGGGTGCTGGGAATGCGGCAGAGGGAGAGCTCCTTGTATCTGCCACGTCTGGGTATCTGTACCGCGCCCATCACCGTGGTGTCTGGGTGTCTGGGGCAGCGCTGGCAGGCTCGGGGGGAGCTGCGCTTAGGCTGCTGCTACCAACAGGAGGGTTTCCAGCACATGGACCAAAGGATGGGCGGGGGCGCCATCTCCCCAGAGAAATGTGCCCGAGCCTGCTGGGTTGGCGGGGGAGTGCCTGGTGCAGGGCGTGACTCCAGCCTGGTCCCTGGGCCCCCCCAGCACTTGGCATGACCCCCCTGCTGCAGGTGGGCTCTGGGACCGACGCCTGCGTTCCCTTCCCCAGGAGCAGTACGCCTTCCTGTACGAGGCATTGCTGGAGGGGCTGCTGTGCGGCAACACCGGGGTCCTGGTGGAGAACGTGCCCAGCCACGTCAGCCACCTGCAGCAGCCCGACGCGCAGACGCAGAGCGACGGCTTCACGCGCGAGTTCACGGTACTGGCGGGAGCAGCCGCGGGGGCTGGCCCGGGAGGGGAGGGTGAGACTGTCACCCGGAGATCTGGGCCGGGAAAGCAGGGCTTCTCTGCCTGGAGCATGGGGCTGGGAGCCAGGACTCCTGGGTCCTACTCCCAGCACTGCCCCGGACTTGCTGCGTGACACAGGACAAGTCACCCCCTCTGTGCCTCTGTGCTCCATGTCCTCTGGGAGCAGCGTTTCCCGGCCCCAGGGATGTGTCCCTGGGTCCTCTGGGAGCAGGGCTGTGGGGGACGTGGGGTCCTCTGAGAGCAGCATTTCCCGGCCCCAGGGACGTGTCGGGTGGTCAGCATGCCAGGCTGTGGTTTATTACAAGGCTGCTGCAATGGGCTCCGTGCTGACACTCCTGGTGCCCCGTGGGGGGCAGGCAGTAGCACTTCTCTGGGGTGCCCGGGGAGCAGCTGTGTGCAGTGAGGAGGGGTCGCTCCGCCAGCCCTCTCCCGACGTCCCTCTCATGCTGGCTGCCCCCTTGTCCCATGGGACCCGGTGCCTGGAGACCCAGGTGGGATCCGGTCCATGGCATGCGCCTCTGGGTCTGTCCTGTCAGCCCTGGGCAGCATCGCTGGAGCCGCGCTGAGTGACGGCGTGGAGCCAGCCGTGGGTCTTGGGTGGGAGCCGGGAGCCGCGGGCCGGGAGCTGACTCCGCCGACCCCTCCCGCCCTGCAGGCCCTGCAGCAGGTTTCCGAACTGTTCCAGCTCTCCCCGTGCAGAGAGGCCGAGCGGCCCAGCAACCAGCCCAAGAACCGCAAGCCGGAGATCCTGCCAGGTAACACCCCAGGGCGGCGGGGTGGGCACCGGGCTCCGGTAGCCCTCAGGGACCTGCCTTTCCTGAGACCACGGCAGGGGGCTGTGGAGACCCGCTGCCCAGGGAGTGCCTGCTCCCAGCCCTGCAGCCCCGGTTGGGAGAGCTCCCCAGCCAGCGCTCTGCCCCGGGCCCCAGGCCTGGGGGTTTTTACTCCCTGCCCAGATCCCTCCGTCCTTCCGCGTTCGTGGGCCGGCCCCGCACAACGTCCACCAGCTGGCACTCCCATGCCTGTGCCGCCGGCACCCCCTGCCCCACTGTGCTCGGCTTGCCGGGGTAGAAGTCCCCCTGCAGATCTCCCCCAGGCAGGGCGCACGCAGGCTGGAAGCATGAGGAGTGGCCCTGCAGGAAGATCCGCCCATTCCCCAGCTGTGCGGGTGGCTGGTGCTCGGCGCAGACACGGCTTTTCTCCTTCTGTCCCCGCTAGCGGATTGCAGCCGCCCCATCCTGATGTCCTCCCTGAAAGCGGACGGCTCGCCTGGCTACATCAACGCGGCCTTCGTTGGCGTAAGGCTCCGGCCCCCTTTGTCCCGGGCGTGGGCGCGAGAAGTGCTAGGGCAGCGAGCCCCAGGAGCTCCCCCGGCCCCGTTTCTTGGGGTCAGGGCAGGAACGGTCCCTTCAGTCTGTTTGTGGGGGTGTCGTCTGCTCTAGCTGGCAGGGCCCAGTCCCGGGGCTTCCGAGTGCCGGCTCTTCCCTGGGAGACTGTCCCACGACACCAGGCGTCGGCGCCAGCAGACGGTCCCGCTGATCAACTTCAGTCCCCGCTGTGCTGCGTCCCCTGCCCCCCGGCCCAGCTGGGCTGCAGCCTAACCCCACCCCGCAGCACAAAGCGGGTGAGCGCTGAACCACAGGGTCTCTGGGCCGGGGACCCTGGCAGCCCTGGCTGGGGGCAGGAGGGGCAAGTGGGACTCAGAGCCTGAAGCCGGACTGGCATATTCCTGCCAGGGGCACCGAGGGCCAGGGGGAGGTGGTCTGGGACAGCCCCTGTTCCTGGCTGCTTCCCTCCATGGCAGGGCTGGGAACAGCTGTGTGGCTGGCGGGGGGGTGAAGGCTCGGGGCAGAGGAGATGGCTGGTGGCTCCCACCCTGTCTGTCTGTCTGTCCGTCTTGCAGACATACATGGAAGAAGACAGGATCATCGTCACCCAGCTGCCGCTCAGGGAGACGCTGGTGGATTTCTGGGCTCTGGTCTGGGACTACACCTGCACCTCTCTGGTCATGCTGAACCAGATCCAGGAGCTGGACCAGGTCAGCTCAGTGCGCCCTGCTGCGCTCCCTGCACACGGGCCCCCTCAGCTCCATCCAGAGCCTGTGCTGCAGCTTCCTGACACGCCGGCCACACCGAGCAGCCTGGCCTGCCTCCCCGCTGCCCGGCGCTATCCGAACCCCTCCTTTCTTGGCCAGGGCGTCTGCCAGTCCCAGCGCCGAGCGCAGCTGCTGTGGCCCCAGCAGGCAGAGTGGGACCCCGGGGCCGGTTGAGGGACATGAGCTGCATGCCTGTTCGTGCCCATCCGGACCGGATTTCGGAGGGTGCAGTTGAACCGCCCGTGCATGCATGCAGAGAGCTGAGCATTTCCCCCGCATGCCGGTGTTAGGCGTGTGACCGCGTGTGCATTGTTACGTGCGGGCCCTGTGAGCAGGCCCTAGGGCCCGTGTGCATGCGTGTGCAGGGTCTGAGCATTTCCCCCACGTTAGGCGTGTGACCGCGTGTGCGCTGTGCCGTGCGGGCCCTGTGAGCACAGATCTGTGAGCAGGCCCGTGTGTTCGCTCCACAGACATACCTGGAGTTCTGGCCTGCGCAGGGAGAGGCGTCTTACGGCCAGTTCCACGTCCAGCTGATCGCGGAGGAGCCGGGAGCTGGCTTCACCATCCGCACGCTTGCTGTAACTAACAGGAAACAGGTAGGCACTTCCCCAGAGATGGGCACATGGGATGCTCCTGCGTCTTCCTCTGGGATCAGCCTCAGCACCCTGCCCCCAGAAGAGCCCTGGGTGGCCTGGCAGGGATCCCAGCTCAAGGGACACCCACCTAGAGAGTGAATATTGCCCCGCAGAGGATAAGGCTGAGTGGAGGGGGCAGAAGAGAGTGCTGCTGAGTCTGGGCTGCCTCTCAGCACCGTCCTCCACGCAAGGCAGCCCGGCAGAGACAGCGCTGGACCTTCTTATTTGTCCCGCTGCACCCGGCACGAGCTTCACGCTTGGGAAAGATGGGGACAAATTAGAGAGAGGCCAGAAGAGCAGCAACAACGATTGAGAGAGAACCTGACCGGGGGAAGGTTAACCAAACTGGGCCTGGTTAGGGATGGGAAAGGAATATGGGGGTGGAGGGGGAACCTGGTTGTTGTCGGTTGGTGGTCAGTGCTCGTCAGTTGTTGGCTGCGTGCGTGTCCCCGTGTGTGTGGTCTCGGCTTTGCGCAGTAACCAAGGCTGCGCTGACGATCGAATGAATCGACACGACCACGGATCCGCTGAGCAGCAAAGGCACCGGCCCGGTGTATTGCAGTGGGGCACAATGAGAAGTGACTGAGCTCTTACAAGGACACGTGCGATCTGAGTGCCCTTGGCAATGGACCGGCTCAGTTAACGGCGGGACTCTCCGTTATCCCCTCGGCCGGACAGTCCTTCCCTCTGACGCCCGCTTTTACACACGGGTGCAGGCAGTTTCGTTCTGCCCCTTTGAGGCAGGAGTTGCCGCCCTCTTGGCGTAGTTCGATATCGCTCAGACTTGCACTGGGTGCTCGGGCAGAACATCTCTAGCCATCAGATTAAGACGACATTTCTATCCCGGGGACAGGTGACCCTTGTTATCTCTGGTGTTGGGCTGTCCTGGCACCTTCTGCCGACTCTCACACCTGCTGCTGGTTCGGAAATGTGCGTGTTTGCAGTATCCGCTCACGTCTTGCCAGGTCCTGTGAGCGCGTCAGTTCACAGCCTGACGCCTGCTAACTCGGCTTGGTGACAGGCTTGGCCTCCTTGCAGCTTAGACCTTCTGGCTTGGCCTGTCCCGCTGGGCCTCAGGCCTTATTCCTGGCCTGTTGTGCTAGGCCTCTTCTTCCAAGGTCTCACTTTCTGCGACGCTGGTAACAGTCTGCAGGTGTGTTCTCCACGGCCACTGGCGGCAGGGCAAGAAATAATGGGCTTAATCTGCAGCAAGGGTGTGTCCTGGTGTGCACAGGCGACCACTGGCCATGAAGTCAGACACTGCTAGTGTGACACCCCACGGGGCCCCCTTTCACTAGGGCACGTCTCCCTGGCTTCAGCGCCTCCGTGGGTCTGACCTCGGAGCATTCAGCCCCTGTTCACACTGTGAGCTTCCCGCAGTGAGTCCCGCTGGAGGGAACAGCTGGTGAAACCTCACACGCCCCCCCAAAGGGGCCATGCACCCCACTTGCAGTCAGCAGCGACTCTGCCAGCGAGGTGGAGCAGAGGGTTTATGGGTCGTCAGGAACACAGCGTAGAACAGCTCTTGTTAGCACAGCACGTATGGACATGCGGCAAAGCCCATCTCGGGGATCCAGAGCCCTGGGCTCCCCCCACGAGTCTCAGGCCAGGAGACTGACCCGCTTCCAGCCCCCCTCAGTCATGCCCAGCCACCCCCTCCCCGCCGTCCTTTGTCTCCCTGCCAGGCAAACTGGTCGCCTGGTCTCCGCCTCTCTGTTCTCCAACTCCTCCGGCTGGCCCTTGCTGCGGACGGGCCCGGCCCCCATTGCCAGGATACAGCGTGTGGGCCACGGACTATGTGCAGGCAGCCAGAGGGCCGTCACCTGCCTCTAGGGCTCATGGCAGAGATCACACACCTGGTCCCACCACCTCGGTACTTGAGTAACAGAGGGGAAACTGAGGCACAGACAGTACTCAGACAAAACATGAAAAAAGTTCCCACTTTGTCACAGGAAGATTTAGGTTAGAGATTGGGAAAAACTCCCTAACTCTCAGGTCATTAAGCTCTGGAAGTGGCTTCCAAGGGAATCATAGAATCAGAGAAAGTTAGGATTGGATCCTGGGAGGTGTCTAGTCCAGCCCACTGCTCAAATCAGGGCCAACCCCCAACTAAATCATCCCAGCCAGGCCTTTGTCAATCCACAGCTTAAAGATCTCTAATGATGGAGCTTCCACCACCTCCCTAGGTAACCCATTCCAGTGCTTCACCACCCGCCTAGGGAAATTTTTTTTCCTAATATCCAACCTAGACCCCCCCCCTGCAACTTGAGACTGTTGCTCCTTGTTCTGTCATCTGCTACCACTGAGAACAGCCTAGCCCCACCCTAGGCCCCATCCTCCCTCTGCACTTCTCCTTGCTGAACCTCATCAGATTTCTTTTGGCCCAGTCGTCTAATTTGTCTAGGTCACTCTGTATCCTATCCCTGCCCTCCAGCATATCTACCACTCCCCCCAGCTTAGTGTCACCTGCAATCCACCCCATCCTCCAGATCATTGATGACGATGTTGAACAGAACCGGAGGTTGTGGGATCCTGGCACTAGAGGTGTTTAAGGGCAGGTTGAACTAACTCCTGTCAGGGCTGGGCTACGGTTACTTGGCCCTGCCTCAGTGCAGGGGCTGGACTTGGTGACCTCTTGATTCCCTTCCAGCTCTACCTTTCCCTGTGTCTATGATTCGTGGCTGTCTATGGCCTGCTGGAGCCAGGCCGTTGGGAGGTGCAGGCTGTCCCCATGGGGAAGGTCGCTCCTCCAGGTTTGCGTAGGGGTCTCTGCTACAACCTATGTCCTAGGTGTGCCAGTCCAATAGCCCGTCCTCGGGCTGAGCTTGTGGCAGGCTCTGGTGGCATGTAGCCCCCTCCCCTCCCCTCTCTGGGGCTGCCCCTTTTCTGCTCTTTTGCCTCTGCTGATCGGGGCTGCATTTCCCAGTGGCCTTGCTGCCAGGGTGTCTCTGCCCCAGGCTGGCTCTGCTGCGGCTCATCCCCATCTCACCCCCTCTCCTCCCTAGCCCAAGATGGCAGCGCTGGCGATCAGGTTCTGGCAAGTAGACGACTGGCCCATGCAGCAGCAGCTCCCCCCACGCCCTGCCACCATCATCAGCCTGCTGGGGGAGGTGGAGCGGAACCAGCGGCTGAGCCAGGACAGCCACGTTCTCGTCACGTGCTGGTGAGTGGGGGCTCCGGGCGGGGCAGCCCCGGGCATTACAGGCTGGCTCTGCCCCGCACCAAGTGAGACAGCCTGGCAGTAGCTCACGCCCAGGCCCTGGGGCAGGAGATTGCTCAGCGCAGCGGGCCCTTGGCAGAGACTCTCCCCGGTGGAGGCTGGTGCGGACTGAGACCTGGGAGCCTCCAGGTCCTTGTCAGCTGGAACGGCCGCACTACAGCAAAGCCATCTCTTCTCCCTCCCCTGGGCCGCACGCCACATGGCCAGACACAGCTGCTTGGCCAGCAGGAGACCCCTGCTCGCAGGCCGGTGCCACTGGGAGACCCCAGGCCAGCACCGATCCACCCTTCCCGTCTCCCCCCAGGGACGGTGCCAGCCGCTGTGGGATCTTCTGTGCCGCCGGCTTCCTGTGCGAGCAGATCCGCAGCGAGGGGCTGCTGGACGTGTCCCAGGCTGTGAGAATGCTGAAGCGGCAACGGCCGCAGCTGGTCAAGGATGTGGTAAGTGCCCCGCTTCCACCCCCATCATGGCCCAGCCAGGCCGACGCTGCTTTGCACAGCCCCACGGCAGGAGCCACAGCTCAGGCAGCACCTGGCGCCTGCCCCAAATGGCCAGAGAGACAATCACACACAGAGTGCTGGCCGCCCCCAGTGTCCTGTGCGCCACTCTCAGTTCTTCCCTCCGGTGCAAGCAGCAGAGCCTCCAGCGAGGGAAACACCCCGTCCCAGCTGCTCGGAGTGGGGCAGAGGAGAGCTGCAGCCTCTTGGGGTGGTGCTGCAGGTCAGATACGGCGGTGACGGGCGCCGTAGGAGCCAAGGCAGCACGGCAGGAGTTTGAGCCTCCCAGGAACGGCTCCGCTGCCCCAGAACTCCGCTTGCCTGGCTGCTGAGAAAGGGCACCAGGTCCCTGCGCTGGCACGAACCCTCCCACACATGCCCAGCACCGGAGCATTGGCAGCCGCAGAGTGTGGGCACAGGTTCTGCCGGGTCTGGCTCGGGGATGCCGTGGGCGAGGGCCGGGTTTCTGCCAGAGGCTGGTTTCTGCCCCTAGACCTGGCAGGAGGGACACGGCCAAGTATGACTCACTCAGGAGCTGCTCGACCTCCGGCCGTGGGGTGAAAGCAGGGGAACGGGCAGGGGGCGGTCTGGGCCGGTCAGCCGGGGCTGCTGACATGTAGCCTTGTCCCCCCAGGAGCAGTACACCTTCTGCTACGAGTTAGCCCTCAGCTACCTGGACTCATTCAAAATCTACGGGAACTTCCAATAGAGGCGCACGAGGGGCCTGCTCGAGCCAGGACCTGCTGCTGCTGCCTGTGCTGCTGCTTCTCTTGCCACCTCTGTGCCCGGGAGCGAGTTGGGGCCATGGAAACTGGCAGAGACGAGAAAGGTCCTGGTGGTGCGGCTGGGACGCTCTGGATTCCTGACGCTCCGGACCCTGCAGCACACACGGCTGGCTGAAACAGACTGTTTCCTCCTGGGATCATTGGCAATGAGTGGGTTGGATGCTCTGGTGCTGGGATCCCAGCTCTGAACTGCCAGGACTTGGCTGGTAACTTACCTGGAGCCCAGTGACTCTGCATGTGACACTTTTCAGGTTAGCCGAGGCGTCCGCGGTGAATCGCCGCCGCCTGCTCACAGCGGAAGGAGCCTGGGCTGTGCCCACCAGGGAATCTCTCCCTGAGCCCCGGCTGCAGGCAGCGCACACACTGCACGCTGGGATGCTGCAATTTTTTCCCGCTGCGGGCCGGCAATTTACACACCTCCCTTTGTTACACTCTCGTGCCTTGTCCCTTGTCTCCTGGACACCAGCAACACACATCGATCTGCTGCCTCCGTGGAAACCTACCGCCCAGTTTACCAGCTTCCCCTTCGTTCAACGCTCTCCTTAGCACCAGGCAGGTTTATAGCAGAACCAAACTGAAGTTCATTTGCCAGAGCCTGAGTTAAAGATTCAAATAAAAGCAAGTCGAAGGGTTTGGACACACAAGGTTACAGGGAAAACCCAAACCTAACACGTGATCTGGAGCCACACTTATTAACACAGCCCCGGCCTGCTGAAGAAGGGATTTCAGACCCACGGGCTAGATCATGCAGTGCTTGTCCAGCCCCGAGAGCTGGGAGCCACAGCTGGAGATGCTCTTGCTAGCAGAGTTTCGCTTCCATCATGGGTAACCATTGTGCCCCCTTTCCTTCTGTGACCCGTCCGTGCCCAGGGCAGCCACCTGATAATGCCAAAGTCAGGGCAGGCTGCAAACGGAGAGCAGATTCTCCCAGCACTGGTGGGTGGCACTGAAGCCAGACTTCCCAACCAGCCACAAACTGCGCTTCTGAATCCCCACAGACGCCAGTACACAAATACACACAGCCCCCTTTACTGCATTCCAGCTCCAGGCTCCCAAATCAGCACTAGGTCCAGGAAAGAGACCAGTTATTTAAACTCTCTGCTCTTTACTAAAAAGGTTCCCTCTGACCCCAAAGGGTCAGCCACAGCACCAGATCAATGTAAGTTTGGATCTTACCTAAAATACCACGCTGCAGCCAGTCCTTTAGTAACTAAAACTAAAGGTTTATTGTAAACAGAAAGAAATAAACCATGAGAGAAATGTTAAAGGGTCAAAGCAAATCAGATACATACAAATGATTGAAAGTCCATGTACATCAGGTTTCTAGAAGAATTGTGGAGTTGCAGGTTTGTACAGTTCCTCTGGTTCACATCCAGTCTCTGGGTGGGTCTCAGTCCTTTGTTTCACAGCTTCAGTTCAGTTGCAGATGAGCTGGTCCAGAGGTACGTTGGTACCTGAAGCTGAGTTCTGGCTGAAGAACAAAATGGTTTCCCAGGCCTCTGCCTTATTTACCCTCTGGCCCTGGCCATGCGGTTTGTAGAGTTTTACAGGAACTAAAATGGAGTCCAGAGCCCCATGGGCCAGTCCTGGTGCCTCACCAGGTACATCTCTGGTTTCTTCCCCTGGGCCCCTGGCACCTGGGAATGTCTTAATGGGCCATTAACAGGCTATTGTCCTACTGCCATCCTGTCTGAGGTGTTACCCAGCCAGCACCATTTGAAATACAGATATATCAACCATATCCATAACTTCCATTTCACACCTCACACGTGAACATAAGTATCATCCTCTGACTGAGCACATTATAACCTTCCGAACAGCGCCTGACATGGCAGATCCCACCTAAATTAACGTGATTTTGCATATTGATGTTAACCCATATGTTAAATGCCCCCCCATGTAACCAGCGTGACACCTTCCCTCATGCAGCCCTGGCCCTGTGTCTTTGGCACTGCTCCCGCCTGCGTCTGCCCCAGCCTGTGCCCCCAGGGTGGCTGGCGCGTGGCTGTCAGTGGTTCTCAGTGTTGGTTGAGTCACTTCGGAGACGGCCCCGCTCCAGCGGACACGTTTCACTTTTGGGTCCAGTGTTCCACGTGGCACAGGGCTCCCCCGGGGAAAGGCTCCGGGCTTTGTGCCGTGCACATTGGACCTGTTGTGCTACGGGGCCAGCAGCCAGTGGTACCCAGGCCTACCCCGCGCTGTCGCCGTGCACCGCCTCGGGACCTGGCAGCTGGGCTGTGTCGTGCTTCATGCACTGGGGGACCAGCCCCCCGGGGGCACAGTTAGCGCCTGCTAGCAGAGCCCTTCAGGGAGCTTCCTGCTGCTGCAGTTCCCGTCCTCCTGCGCACTCGCCACCCGCTCTGCCACTCGGGACTGGCGCTGCTCACAGCGTGGCTGGCAGGTGCCAGGACAAGGGGGCGGATCCCTCCTCTCAGCGCTGGGGAGGAGGGGAAGATGCTCCCTCACGCCTCCTGAGAGCCGAGAGTGGGGGTCCTGCAGGCCCAGGGAGCAGCACGGGGCTCCCGGGTGGGAGCTGGGGCGGGCGCTAATGGAGTGTGGTGACAGAGCAGGGAGTCTGACGGGGGAGACTGATGCTCCAGGGTCTGTTCCCCTGGCAGGAAACAGACCTGTGAGCCCTGGCAAACGGGGCAGGCCTGAGGGGGCCTCACCTGCCCGCAACCCTCCTTCCTGCCTCCCACGGCAGCTGGGAAACCGTCTGAACGCCCCATGTGGGGAACACGCCCACAGGGAAGCGAGGCCTGAGTGACAGTGATGCAAAGCCCCAGTGGGTCCCGGACCACGCCTCTGCCGCAGCCCAGGCAGGGCAGCACAGCGCCCCGGGCTCGCACCCAAAAGTCCCAGGCAATGGGGCCCTGGCCCATCCAGTGGGTGCCAGTGGGCGAGGGCTGCCTGGCAGAGACCCAACTGGTGAGGTCTCGCTGACAAGGCTTTCTCCAGACAGCCAACGTGTTCTCCCCATGCCATTCCGCTCCCTCCCACCCCGTGTCACCCCCGAATTATGCCCCCCATTGATTTGCTGGCTCAGCTAAGCCTGACACAAGAAACCTGATGAGGTTCAACAAGGACAAGTGCAGAGTCCTGCACTTAGGATGGAAGAATCCCATGCACAGCTACAGACTGGGGACCGACGAGCTAGGCAGCAGTTCTGCAGAAAAGGACCTGGGGGTAACAGTGGATAAGAAGCTGGATATGAGTCAGCAGTGTGCCCTGGTTGCCAAGAAGGCTAATAGCATATTGGGCTGCATTAGTAGGAACATTGCCAGCAGATCGAGGGAAGTGATTATTCCCCTCTATTCGGCATTGGTGAGGCTACATCTGGAGTATTGTGTCCAGTTTTGGGCCCCGCTCTACAAAAAGGATGTGGAGAAGTTGGAGAGAGTCCAGTGGAGGGCAACAAAAATGATGAGGGGGCTGGAGCACAAGACTTATGAGGAGAGGCTGAGGGAACTAGGCCTGTTTAGTCTGCAGAAGAGAAGAATGAGGGGGGATTTGATAGCAGCCTTTAACGACCTGAAAGGGGGTTCCAGGGAGGATGGAGCTAGGCTGTTCTCGGTGGTGGCAGATGACAGAACAAGGAGCAACGGTCTCAAGTTGCAGTGGGGGAGGTCTAGGTTGGACATTAGGAAAAAGTTTTTCCCTAGGAGGGTGCTGAAGCACTGGAATGGGTTACCTAGGGAGGTGGTGGAATCTCCATCCTTAGAGGTTTTTAAGCTGCGGTTTGACAAAGCCCTGGCTGGGATGGTTTACTCGGGGTTGGTCCTGCCTTGAGCAGGGGTTGGACTAGATATCCCCTGAGCTCCCTTCCCACCTCACCTTCTCTGAGTCTATGAGGGGCTCTGCGTTGGTCACGTGCGGGGGGGCAGGCTGGATTGAAAGCTGAACTCTAGCCGTGCTGTGGCCACGCCGGGTGGGACGGGGGTCGGTTAACGCTCGTTCCCAGGCCAGGGCGCGACAGCTGCCCAGTGTGTTAGTGCTGGGTCTGTTCAGGCCGGCTGCTCCCTGGGCTAGACCTGCTCAGCGCAGGACACGGGGTTATTCTCACCCAGCCACGGGTGTCTTCATTCACCACCCCCACCTCAGCTCACCAGCAACCGTTCAGCAACCAGCTGTAGCCACGACCCGTGTGCCAGCCAGGTACCGAACACGCCACACGCGGGGCCAGGCTCTGCTCCGGCCGCACGGCGGTGATGTGTCCGGCACCAAGGGAACGGGGTGTCTGGCGCTGTCGGGTCGTCACCTCGCTGCCAGGCGGGCGCTGGGTTGGGGGGAGAAGTCTGCAGGTGCCGCAGCCGAAGTGACACCAGGGTGAGGGCGACACACCCAGCAGCCGGGTCAGCATTTCTCACAGCCCCGGTGCTGGAGCTGGATCACCCGCCCGCCTAGGTGTAGCCGAGCCCCAGGCCTTGTCACCTTAGTCCTGTGAGCTGGGGGCTGGGCCCTGCCATGGGAGCGATCTGCTATAAACGGGGCACGTTGCAAACACCAAAAGCACCTGGCTGAAGACGCGCTGCCGGGGCTCACCCAGCCGGCGCACACGGCGCCTTAGCGCAAATCCAGCCCACGGGCGGTGCCGGCTCCCGGCAGCGGGGCCTGAACGAGCTACGCTGCAGTCGCTGGGCCGAGAACCGCGCGCGCTGACGGGAACCCAGCACGCCTCCTTGGGCTGGAGCACGAGGCCAGGCCACGCCGGGTCGCGCTGCTGGAGGCTGCAGCTCACGGGCGGGGTCAGCAAACAAACACGTTGCCTTCGTCCTGTGAGCCGGGGGGGGGGGGGCAGGCTCCCTGCAGGGCTCAGCAAAGCGCTGAGGCTACCTGGGGGCAACAGGTCGCTGGCCAGTTTCAAGGTCCGTGGGCGGAGGCGGCCCTCAGTTCTCGTGGCCCCTGGCCAGCCGGTGCCCAGCTTCCAGCTCCCGGGTTCTCTGCCGCTTCGCCCGGGGCCCAGCAGCCGCTGTCGGTGGGTCCCAGATCTCCTCAGTGTGCCGCGGAGCCGGAGGGGCCAGGTCCTTCCCTGGGGTGCGTGGCAGAGTTAGCACAGCCCCGTACCCAGGACCCCCTTTCAAGCCATGGCTTCGAATGGGCCCAAGTTACAGCCTGGCTCTGTTCTCCCCCCACCCCCCGTGAGCCACGCAGCCCCCGCGTAGCTGCTTTCCCGCTGGTGCTGCACGCACCGACCGCCTCTATGGGGCAACCACCACGGAGCACGGCCCAGCAACGCTCCCGTCTCGCTCTGAGCGCGTCCAGCGCCGCTCGCCTCACCCAGCAGGGATCACACGGGCGGGCAGGCAGACAGACAGACAGGCAGACAGGCAGCTTGAGCGGTTCACAACAGCTTCTCAGGCCTATTTGACACCTCCCCTTCGCACACTCCCGCTGGCCCCGTGCTCCTGGCTCAGCCAGGCCGGGCAGATTTCACTCCAGCAGCGAGCGCGCCAGCCCCCTGAATGCTTCACTGCCTCTGCCAACTGCGCCTCACCCCCAGCCTGGCACCTGGGGACATGGCAGCGTTTCACGCCCCCCCGCACATCTGGGTACAGCAGGCCTGTGTGCAGAGACAGGTCTGGGCAGATGGGCGTCCTGGCCTCCATCCCCCATGGCGTCCTGCCTCCTTCGCCCCCCTACCTCCGCGCATGGCGCTGCACAGCCAGCTTCCTTCCAGGGCCGTCACTGGGGAGCTGCTGCGTGTGTGACACCACCCTCCCCTCAGCCAGGGCAGGCGCATGCCCCAGCCTCGAGAGGGGCCTGTCCAGTGGGACCAGCAATGTGGGGGTCTGTGCCCATCCCCCCACGCACAGGGGGGCAGTGCAGGCGGGGCCCGGGGTGCAGCATGCCAGCCAGACGCTGTGACCTTCCTACCTGCAGCTCCCTGCGCCTGTGTCTGGATCGTGCAGTAAATATCCGGGGCGTCCCGGGGCTGGAGCTCTGGGGTGGGGAGACAGACAAGCACTCACTGCCCGGGGCTGGCAGCAGGGGCAGGACACGGCCAGGAGAGGCGAGACAGGGCAGCAGC
This sequence comes from Emydura macquarii macquarii, assembly GCF_026122565.2. NCBI lineage: Eukaryota > Metazoa > Chordata > Testudines > Chelidae > Emydura > Emydura macquarii. Next base: position 1,979,858 of record NW_027131052.1, read on the forward strand.
GGGCGGCTGGTGCCCACCCCGGGAGGGGCCGGGGGCAAAAGCACCAGAGCTTTGCTGGGAGCTCGGACTGGTGGCCTGGGGGAAGCCTGGGGAGAGGCGCTGCCTGGAGCCCGGCGGCTCGGCACAGTGGAGACGCCCGGAGTCCTGCCAGCCGCCCCGGGAGAGGCACCGAGGATGGCCAAGGGCTGGTCAGGGTTCGCTCTGTGCTGTTAGGAACATGCAGCGTGTGCCCGCCCGACAGGAGCTGGGGCACAGGGGTCTGGCCCTTCGCCACCATGCCCGGTAGCCGTTGGAGCTGGGCGCTTGGTCCCTACAAGGGCAGTGGGAGGCCGGGGCTGGCCCGCCCCGCTCCCAGGCGCAGCCCCCTAAGCACAGGTAGTGAGGGACGGATCCTCCAAAGGCAAACGGGGCCTGGGGGCGACGCCGCGGGCGCTGGGTCCGTCTGCTGCCGGAGCCCCCCTCCCACTGCTGCAGGCCGAGCCCCGCGGGGAGGGACGCGCTCGCCTTCCCCATACGGCTCGGCCCCACAGGGCGGCTCCGGCTGGGACCAGGGGCCGGGTTGGGGGGCTCCTACCTGTGTACAGCGCCTCCCCGGCGTCCTTTGCAGAGCGGCTTGCCAACGCCTTGCGTTTCCTGCGGAGAGGGAGGGCAGGTTCTGAGCCCACGGGACAGGGCCGCCCCCCATGGCTGAGCAGGGGCATCGGGGGACCCACTGGGCTGTGCCCCCCGCGCCGCACTCAGCAAAGGGCCCGGGGGCTTCTCTGTGCCGCCTTTGTGGCGGCTCTAGGCTGGGGCATGGCCCGGGCGGCCAGTGGCCCAGGGCTAGCCTGCAGGACAGGGACGGACCCAGCCACACCCCGCCATGCGCATAGGACTGGGACCCATTGTGCGCAGAGTTCAAAATCCCAGCCCCCGTCTGCACCAGGCTGGCCTCGCCGCGGCCGACCCGCCAGCAGCGCCTGCAGGATTCCTGCCAGGGCGCAGCCTGCCCAGCCGGCAGCGGGAGAAGAGGGGCCGCGGGAGCAGCACTGCACGGGGCGGGCGGGCGGGCGCAGCTCGCTGTGAGCACAACGACGCCGAGCACTGACCTGCAGCACACAAAGCCCAGCAGCAGGGCCCCTGCGGCCAGGACCAGCACCGGCACCGCCACAGCTACGGCCGCGCCCCCAGGGGGGGTCACGCTGGGTCTCCCCTGCAAGCAACAGAACCAGAACCAGAACCAGGGTGATCAGAAAGCAAATAGGATCTGATCCCTGCTCCCAGCCGCAGACCCCGCGCCCCACACTCCTGCCGGCGCTGACAGAGGGGTCTGTCTGTCTGTCTGTCTGGTGGTGGGGGGCCGGGGGCGGGGACCTGCCGGGCTGTGGCAGAGCTGGGTGCGTTGTGGCACGTGACCCAGCCCGTCAGCTGCTGCCGAGGGACACGGCCGGGGAGGCGCGGCAATGTGCCGAGAGCAGCACCTGCAGTCACGCTAGCCAGGCCAGGCCAGGCCAGGGCAGAGCAGGGCAGCTGGGTCGTGGGCTCGCAATCCTGCATGTGCCGGCTGCAGTTAGACAGGCCCCAGCACGCGCTGCCTCGGGTCCCCCTGGGCCAGCCGGGGGCGCAGCACAAAGACACGCTCCACGCCCGGCTCCGACAGCAATAACGCGGCTCAGCCCCTCTCGCTCGGCCCTGCTGCGAGGCAGTGCGGGCACAGACAGCCGGCCGCGGCGCGTGCTCCGCTAGGGCCCACTGCTCAGCTGTCAGCTCTGCCGAGCGCTCACCAGAACACGCAGGGCTGGGCCGGGTGGCTCCGGGGCGGGAGGAGGCTGCGGGCCGTGAGCTCCTGGGCCCCAGTTCCCGGGGCCAGCTGTCCGCACAGAGCTATTAATGTGGGCAAAATGCCTCTGCCCATCACAGGATGCTGGGCCCCACTCCTGCACCCTGCAGATCCTCCCACAGCCCCCAAACCCTCAGGCCCCACGAGACCAGGTACATCTACTCCATGTGCACACTCAGGGCCACAGTGGGGAAGGCGAGTGCAGGCCAGTCTGTCCCACTGCGCCGTGGGGACACGATGTGCCTGGTCTCTGCTGCTCCTGCAGAGGGGTCAGGGCCAGGATCAGATCCACGCACCTGCTCCCCCAGGGACACTGTGGGTGTCAATCTGCCGACTGCAGCAGGGCTCTCCCCACAGCCTCTCAGCAGCCTGGCTGGAGCCCTCCCCGGCCAGACGGCCCCCGCCCGGCCAGGCCAGCGCCGGCTCCCCGCACTCACTGACACACGTGTGGTCACCAAAATCCCACTCGAAGCGTCCAGACGCCGTCTCTCTGCAGCTCACGTTGAATGAGAGCTGCTGGAACTGCTGACGACAGGTCACCAGAACCTCGGCCCCGGCGCCGAACTCCAGCTGTGCAGGGTCAAAATCCACCTGCATCGCCCAATCGTTGCACATCCCTGTGAAAGGAACAGGAGAGCGTCTGCCCTACGGTCTGAGAGCCCCTGGGCGCTGGGCAGCCCGGCTCCGGGATCTCTCGCGTGCTGTGGGCCCGCCCGGCAGAGCAAACAGGAGCAGCAAAGGGCAGTTTTGGAAGGGCGGCTAGAGAAGGAGAGCCAGAGCCAGACCCACCTCACAGACAGCCAATAAACCGCCACAAAGAAAAACCCTGCAGGAGTCAAAATAAAGCAGCCGTGCAGCAGCAGAGTGGGGGCTAGCCAGTGTGTTGCACGGCGTGCAGCATGTGTGACCGTGGGCAGGGGGCATCCATGTGCATTCGGTGCAAGAAGCTCCTGGCCCTCGGAGACCGTATACGGGCTTTGGAGACCAGGGCGGCTGAACGGGAGGAGCTAAGGGAGACAGAGGTGCACAGAGGAGACTTTCCGGGACACAGTAGAACGGCCCCACCCCCGCTGGGCCGGCCTCGGTGCTGAGCAGGATGAAAGTCTCAGGGACGGAGAACATCAAACTGGAGCGGAGGGAAACGACCCGATAGCTGGGACCCTCCTTCCAGCTGATGTCGTGGAATCCTCTCGCACTGAGGAGACCTCTCCGGGGCAGGGAACGCCAGTTATTAGGAACAGACAGATGATAGTGATGGGGGGCTCGCTCATTATACACATAGGTAGCTGGGTTTGTGATGACCAGGAGAACCGCACGGTGACTTGCCTGCCGGGTGCGAAGGTTGTGGATCTCTCCAGACATCTAGACAGACGTGTGCAGTGCTGAGGAGGAGCCGGTGGTCATGGCACATGTAGGTACCAATGACGTAGGGAAGGATAGCAGAGAGGTCCTGGAGGCCAAATCTGGCTGCTCAGTAAGAGACTGAAGTCCAGGACGTCCGTGGCAGCATTCTCTGAAATGCTTCCAGTTCTACGCGCAGGGCCAGTTAGACTGGCAGAACTGCAGGGTTTCAGTGCATGGATGAGACGATGGTGCAGGGAGAAGGGGTTTAGGTTTATGAGGAACTGGGAAAGCTTTTGGGAAAAGGGGGAGCCTGTACAGGAAGGATGGGCTCCACCTAAACCAGAATGGAACCAGATTGCTGGCATGTAAAATTAAAAAGGTTGTAGAGCAGGTTTTAAAGTTAGGGCTGGGGGAAAATGCCAAAGAAACCCACCACAGTAGCATTGACTTCACAAGGGGGAGCTACACAAACATGAGGAGGCTAGTGAAATGGAAATTAAGGGAACAGTCACAAAAGGGAAATGCCTGCAAGCTGCATGGAAACGTTTTTAAACCACCACAACAGAGGCTCAAACTACATCTTACACCTGAAATAAAAACAAAAAAAATTAAGAGGATCAAAAAAATACCCCCATGGCTAAACTGCAGGGTAAAAAGGCGTCCTTTCAAAACGGGACGTCAAATTCTACTGAGGAAAAGAGAAAGGAGCATCAAAGCTGCAAGTCAAGCTGTGACCCTGAACCAGGCAGGGTTAAGCTACTAGCAGGCTGCTTGATCCAAACCCGACCTTTAGAACCATGTTAGAGGAAGATACAAAGGGTAATTGGAGCCGTTCTGTGTAACTAGCTAGCACAGCCGCGTTGTCTAGACTAGCGCGCTGAAGTGTAGACGTGGATTGTGAGAAGACTGAAAGCGGATCATGGCTGTGTACGTCCGTATTCACCTATAAACTGTTAGAGGCTATTGGTGTCACCAGAGAATTCCTGTCTGTTGTTATATCCTGTTTAGTCAGAGGTCCAAAAGGACTATTAACACGGAGCTGGAAGGTGGATGTGGTAATATGTTTGTCTTTAGTTCTCTTCGAAGGCTGCAGTAAAAGTTCTGTGAATGGCTGAGGATAGACAATTACCTTATGCTAATCAATGCAGATAATTACCGGAGTGTGCACAGGAAATACGAGGTGTTACTTCAGAGCCACAAGGAATTACTATTATCCACTCAAGGAAACACCTGCTGTCAAGAGACGATCGACAACAGGCCAGAGGTCTATAAAAAGGATGCTAGGGCCCGGATCCAATATCTTAGAGCTGCTTAAACTAAGAGTCACAAGACGGTCTGGGATGGTTTAGTCGGGGTTGGTCCTGCTTTGCGCAGGGGGTTGGACTAGATACCTCCTGAGGTCCCTTCCCACCCTCATCTTCTCTGATCTATACAACAGAGTTCTGTTGACCAAAGTCAGCTTCTCGCACCAACACAGTGGTGCTGTACACACTGCAAGGGCCCTCACCTGATTTGGTGACAAAATAAAACCACCTTGAAGAGGCAGAGAGCTTTTTGCGGCAAACTTCTAGTAACAAAGAGTCGGTGTAGACACCGCGCTTGGTCACGTGGCAGTAAATGGCCTCCAGGAAGTGTCCCGCAATGCCCATCCCAACTGCTCTGATCGGCAGTTTCAGCTCTGCTGCCCTGCAGCCATCCACCGTTCCCCCTTTAAGGGCCAGGGAATTTTTGAAATTCCACTTCCTGTTTGGTTGGCGTGGAGAGCTCACATCGCATCTTCCCAGCTGACCATGGCGGCTCCACGCACCAAACGCTCTCCCACTTGGAGCACACCGGGGGCTGTTGGGTCTGCTCAGCACTGGGGAAAGGAGGCTGGGCAGTCCCAGCTCCGCTCCAGCCGTAGGAACTTTGACGTCTCCGGTCAGATTTCTCATGGCATGGCAGAGAAGGGTTGTGAACGGGACATGCTGCAGTGCCCTGCGAAAATCAAGGAGCTGCCGCGGGCTTGCCAGAAGACTAGGGAGTCAAACCGTCGCTCTGGTGCAGAGCCAAAGACCTGCTGCTTCCATAAGGAGCTGGAAGCCATCCTTGGCTGTGACCCCACCTCCACCGCCAAGAGACCCCTGGGTACTTCCACCAGCCCGGAGACAGCGGACACTGGATTTAACTCCGAGGACGAGGTCGTGGACGAGGAGGTTGAGTAGGACAACGATTCAGAGCAGAGTACTGGGTCATTCAGTGCTGTGCAGAACCAGAACCAGAACCTCTGCTGAGCCCCGGAGGGTTCGAGCCAGTCCCAGCCGTCCAGCTCTGGCATGCAGGAGAGGGGAATGCTGGTAAGTTGATGCTGCTGGGTTATAGGAGGTACAGCTGTGCTTTGCTTTGCTGCATTCTACAGCTGGTGGAAGGGATAGACATGCACAAGAGTAGCTGTGTTTGCATGTGCTTCTCATCCCCTGTACAGCTAAGCAGTGCAACGGAAACGTGTGTTAATGCACACCCAGATTTCCTGGGAATCCTCCAGAGAGATCTCCAGGAAACTTTCCTGGAGGTACTCGCCGATCCTCTGCCCAAGGTTCCCTGGCAGAGCTGCTGTGTTCCTTCCCCCGTTGTAGGAAGCTTCACGTGTGCAGGGACACAGCACACAGGAACCCAGCATAGGGACCGGGTCTGAAGCTGCTCACATGGAGGAGATGCACCTTAGCACCCCAGCTTACTCTCAGCAGTGAGATATCGGCTCCTATGGCCCCCACCTGTGGAAAATGGAGGCAGAATTTACAATTTTGTCCTGAGCTGTCTGCAGTGATCCCCCGAACCACCACCCAGAAACTCTTCCCCAACTTGGGGGCAGAACTCACCCTGTTCTGGGTGTTATCCAAGCTGTGCGCTGACCAGGGGACAGTGAGAAAGAGGTGCATTTTACTGTAATGAATCCACGCTGTTAGTGCACTGACAGTCCTGCTTCTGTTCATTGTTTCTTGTGCTTCTACACAGATGTGCCCTTGAGGAGCGGCCCCTACACACCGGCAGAGCGCCTCCACTTGATAAGAAAGCGACGGCAGCAGAGCAGAGAGGACCCTTTTCTACTGATGTTCTCCATTGCAAGATGGTCCGGGGCCAAAACTGGGATGTGCATGCCATCTCTCGCCCCGCCACAGTTAGGGAATCCCATTGCTGCAAAGCCATCCACGATTTCACACACATCGCCCAGACTCACAGTTCTCCGCAGCAATGGCCCTGCACACTTGTGATAACACAGCTCCCACGGTGGGCTTTCCGACTCCAAACTGATTTGCGACTGACCAATAGTAGTCAAAAGTTGCCAGCTTCCACACGGCGACAACCACACGCTTCTCCACTGAGAGGGCAGCTCTCATTCTGGGGGCGTCCTTGCACCTCAGGGCAGGGGCGAGCTCTGCACAGAGTTCCACGAAGGAGGCTTTGCACATTCAAAAGTTCTGCAGCCACTGCCTGTCATCCCAGACCTGCCTAACGATGGAATCCCACCACTCAGCGCTTGTTTCACGCACCCAAAAGCAACGGTGAACCGTGTGCAGCTGCTCCATGCATGCCAGAAGTAATCCGGCATTGTTTCTTTCCATGGCACACAGCAAGTCAGTGACCTCAGATTCCTGTTCTGATTGGGAGCTCATGATACACTGGGGGAGCATCTGTGATGTGTGCAGAACACTGACCACAGCAGTGGAGAGCAGTACAGGATCCAGCTTTCAGGCAGAGATGGCGGGCGCACAGGAAATAGGGTCTATTGAAAACGCTGCAAAACGCAGTCTGAAATCCATGGGAAAAAATGGTTACTGACCTTCTGTACCTGTCCTTCGAGGTGTGCTGCTCATGTCCACTCCAAGTAGGTGCGTGCACACCGCGTGCACAGTCCGCCAGAACGTTTTCCCCTAGTGGTACCTGTAGGGTCAGCTGTGGAGCCCTCTGGAGTCACACCTACATGGCGCCCTGTATAGGGCTTTGCCGACCCCCCGCCTCTTCAGTTTCTTCTTGCTGGCTGGCTCCGACAGCGGGGTCTTGGAATGGACATGAGCAACACAGCTCGAAGAACAGCAGTTTCAGAAGGTCAGTAACCGTCTTTTCTTCTTCGAGTGTTTGCTCGTGTTGATTCCAAGTAGGTGACTTCCCAGCCAGAGCGTAGGAGGCGGGGTCGGAGCTCACAGACCTGCTGATTGCAGCACGGCCCTACCGAAAGCAGCAGCATCTCTGGCATGCTGTGCAGTGGCGTGGTGGGCTGCGAAGGCATGAACCGAGGACCGCGCTGCCGCCTTACAAATGTCCTGGATCGGCACCTGCGCCAGGAATGCCTCGGAGGATGCCTGAGCTCTTGTGGAATGGGCTGTTATCACCGGTGTGGGCACGTCTCCCACATCATATCACGTCCTGATACAAGACGTGATCTAAGATGAAATGTGTTGGGAAGACACCGGTAGCCCCTTCATTCTGTCTGCTACTGCTACGAATATCCGGGTCGTTCTCCTGAGTGGTTTGGTTCTCTCAGTGTAGAAGGCTAAAGCCCTCCTGACATCCACTGAATGCAGCCCAAGCTCCCTGCTATTAGTGTGCGGCTTTGGGAAGAAGACCGGGGTTCACATGGAAATGGGAGCCCACCTTTGGCAGACAGGCTGGATGAGTGCAACGCTGGACCTGGTCCTTGCAGAAGGCTGTATCAGGAGGCTCCGACGCAAGCGCTTTGAGCTTGGATACCTCCTAGCGGATGTTACGTCTAGAAGAAAAGCCACTTTCCAGGACAGGTACAGAAGCGAGCAGGATGCTAGCAGCTCAAACAGAGGCCCCATCCGTGGTGAGATAACGAGGCTGAGGTCCCACTGGGCCACCGGCGAACGTGTCAGTGGGTACAGCCCGTCCAATCCTTTCAGGAAACGTGCAGCCAAGGGGTTGGCGAAGACCGAGCGACCGGATTGCCCCGGATGGAATGCAGAAATGGCAGCCAGGTGAGCCTTAACTGATGACCCTGACGGGCTCTGCTGCTTCAAGTGCAGCGAATAGTCCAAGATGGACGGAATGACGCCCTTGTGGGCCGGACACCCTTCTGAGCTGCCCAGACCGAAAAATGTTTCCACTTCACTAAATACGTGGCCCTAGCGGAGGGTTTCCTACTGCCGGGAAGGACCTCCTTAGCCTGCTCCGACCATGCTAGCACCATGGGATTCAGCCATGGATCTTCCATGCCATGGGGCGCAACGACTTGAGGTTGGGGTGTCGCAAGGTGCCAAGCTCCTGTGCGATCAGGTGCGGAGCAGAGGCAGTGCTCGGTGTGTCCACTGAGAGATCGAGGACTGTGCTGAAGCAGTGCTGGCGGGGCCAAGCGGGGGCTACTAGGAGCACCGTGGCCCGCTCCTGCCTGATCCTTACCAGGACCTGTGGATGAGAGGAGTCGGAGGAAAGGCATACAACAGCTGGCCTGTCCGCGGAATAGGAAAGGCACCTGCGATGGGCCCGGGGTTGTGGTTCTGGAAGGAGCAGAGCTGTAGGCACTTCCTGTTGAGCTTTGTGATGCAGAGATCCACTCGGGGAACACCCACCAGTGGAAGATGCTGCTCAACACATCTGGGAGAACCGGCCGCTCGTGGGTAAGGAAGGCCCTGCTGAGGCTGTCGGCCAGCGGGTTCTGGATCCCAGAGAGGTACGACTACTTCGCCCTCCGGGTGTGCTCGGAAGGCCTGACAAACCATCCATCTTTAGAGGTTTTTAAGCTGTGGCTTGACAAAACCCTGGCTGGGATGATATAGCTGCGGTTAGTCCTGCTTTGAGCAGGGCGTTGGACTAGATGACCTCCTGAGGTCCCTTCCAACTCTATGATTCTATGAAACCCGACGCACGGCTCTTAACACCCTCACGTCGATGTGCAGCGACAGCTCTGCTTGAGACCATAGGCCATGGGTCTTGAGGTCTCCCAGATGAGCTCCCGTCCCATTGCCGATGCGTCTGTGACCAGACACAGTGACGGATGAGGTGGTGAGACGGGGACTCCTGCACAGACACCGTGAGGCTTGCACCACCAGTCGAGGGTCTCTAGAACTGAGCGGGGGAGTGAGACCACCTTGTCTATGTCGCCCCGTGCTGGGTGGTAAACAGAGGCCAGCCACGCTTGCAGAGCCTGAGCCACAGTCTCGCATGCCACACTACCTAGGTGCAGGCCGCCACATGGCCCAGCAGTTGTAGACAATGCCGAGCCGTGGTGGGAGGATAGTGTTGTAAGTCCTCTGTTAAGCCCTTCAGGGCCAGAAAACGAGCCTCTGGGAGGGACGCCCGGCCCCATCTGGAGTCCAGCACCGCCCCGATGAACTCTATCCTCTGGCGGGCCTAAGCGATGGCTTCTGTTCGCTGAGGATAAGGCCCACCCTGTCGAAGGTAGTCCGTATCGAGCTGACATCTGCCTCCACCTGCGTCCTGGTGTTACCCTTGGCCAACCAGTCGTCCAGGGATGGCTATACTTCCACTCCTTTCTTTCTTAGAAAGGCTGCAACCACTGACACGCATCTGGTGAATACCCGGGGGGCTGCCAACAGTCCGAAGCAGAGCACCGTGAACTGGTAGTGGGCCTGGCTGACAACAAAACGGAGGAGCCTCCTGTGGCTTGGGAAAGTTGCCACATGGAAGTAAGCGTCCTTTAGGTCGAGGGTGGCACACCAATCTCCCGGCTCCAGGGAGGGAATGACGAGGGCTGGAGATACTTTAGTTTCTTCATGAACCTGTTCAGATTCCACATGTCAAGGATGGGACGCAGACATCCCTTGGCCTTCGGAATTAGGGGTAGCGGGAGTAGACGCCCTTTCCCTTTAATTCCTGAGGCACCTCCCACTCCTAGCAGGCCTGCAGCTCTTGTTGAAGCAGTTGCTCATGAGGGGGTCCCTGAAGAGGGGAGGGGAGGGGCAAGGGCGGGGGAGAAGATGAAAATTGGAGCGAATATCTCAGTTCTATCATGCGTAGAACCAGGGATCTGACATGATCTGGGACCACGCAGGATAGACGGCCTGAAAACAAAGAAGGGGATGGATCTGGAATTTCTGCTTTGGGCCAGGGGGCTGCCTCGCTTGGCTGGAGCCTTGGTTGGAGAATTGCAACGGCCTCCTCCTAGTGTTTCTGCCCCTTCGCCAGTTAGAGTCTGTCTGTGCTGACCCTGATAAAAACGTGGCAGGGGCTGAGGCTTAAACGGCTTCCTCTGGGTCGACGGAGTGTGCAGACCGAGAGACTTCAACGTGGCCCTGGAGTCCTTCAAGTCGTGAAGCTTGGAGTCCATCTGAGATGAACATAGGGCCGGATCCTGAAACGGCAGGTCCGAATAGCGAGCTGCACCTCTTGAGGGAGACCTGATGCTTGAAGCCAGGAACTCCGTCTCCTGGCCACGGCAGAGGACATTGTCCGTGCCGCTGCGTCTACTGCATCCAAGGCCGCTTGGAGCGGTGGCTTTGATACTGCCTTACCCCCCTTTACCATGGAGGAGAACGCAGACTCAGAGTCTGATGGAACTGATGCCTGGAGCTTCTCCACGGACTGCCAGGAGTTGAAGGCGTACCTGCTGGTTTGCAATCCGAGGTTGGAGCACACCGACGGGATATACCTTCCTCCCGAAGAGCTCCGACTTTTCCGCATCCTTCGCCTTTGGTGTGGGGCCTCGCTGTCCCTATCCCACGCTCGTTTGCGACAGCTTCCACGGGGGACCCTGCGGGAGGTGCGTGTGAAAATGCTCGTGGCCCTTCGCCAGCACAAAGTATTTCCTCGCGACTTTTTTGCTGTGGGGGGCAGAGATACTGCAGTGTGCCACAAAATCTGTGTGGTCTCCCTGATGGTCTTAATGAGAGGAAGGTGACCCTGGAAGGGCCCTCTGGGGCCAGGATGTCCAGAGGACAGAACTAGGAGCAAAGGTCTCAAGTTGCAGTGGGGGAGGTCTAGGTTGGATACTAGGAAAAACTTTGTCACTAGGAGGGTGGTGAAGCACTGGAATGGGTTACCTAGGGAGGTGGTGGAATCTCCATCCTTAGAGGTTTTTAAGGCCCGGCTTGACCAAGCCCTGGCTGGGATGGTTTAGTTGGGATTGGTTCTGCTTTGAGCAGAGGGTTGGACTAGATACCTCCCGAGGTCCCTTCCCACCCTCATCTTCTATGAGTCTATGAAAACCAGGCAGGGGGTAACTGGGGAGTGGTGTGACTGGCTGTGCCTCTTTCCGGGACATTGGAGGACTGGCTGAGGACTGGCTGAGGGCTGAGGACTGGCTGAGGACAGGAGAGCAGGGTGAGCAGGGAGTCTCTCCTGCTCAGAGCTGAGGGAAAAGAGGTGCAGCTTTTAGGTCTCTTTAGGAGAGGTCCTGGGGAAGGAACCAAGTGGAGTGAGCACAGGGCCAGGGGCCAGTGAGAGAGCCGGGGTTTTCCTGGGGCGGCTGTGGGCACTGGAGCTCTGGGGGGGGGGAGAAGAGGACTGCCCCCGATCCCTGGGGAGGGGTAGAAGGAAGGTGGGAAGCCCTGACGCAGGGGAGGAAGAAGCACCGAGTGTACGGCTGGTGGCCACACTGGTACTCGGGAAGGTGGCTGAGCCAGAGGGCTAGGTCACCGGGGCAGCCGGGAGCCGTGGAAGATCAAGGGGAAGCTTCTGCAACGTTGTGAGGGGGTGCTCTGGGACAGGGAGTTTTGTAACAGCCCTGTGAGAGGTTTCCCAGCAGGCCTAGGGAGTGGGGTCCCCCCTTTCTCTCCCCATTGTCACGGCCTCCCAGAACTCCCATCCCCCGGGATCTCCCATCCCCCTGGCACCACGTCACTCCCTCAGCTCCCAGGGGCCTGCTTATCACCTGCCCATTTCCCTGGTCACGTCCTGCCCGGACCTGGCTGCAGCCCCACTCCTGGGCTGGCGGGGCAGGCCTGCAATGCTGGGGAGGTTTGGCCCCGTGCCCAAGGGGTGGACGTGGGGCTTGTACCGATCTCCGCACACTCACTGAGACACTTGACTCCACTGATGTCCCAGACTGGCCCACGGTCCTTCAGCTCTGTGCAGATTGCAGGGAACTGCCCGGCTTCAGGGTCCTCGAGGCACGTCACCTGCACCGTGTCATTCACCAGAAACGCCGTCCGGTTGGGAGAAAACGTCACGTTCGTGGTCCAGCCTCCCTCCATCCTGCACGTGCCTACAACAGAAGGAAAGGACAGGCTGAGGCCTGGCTGGAGACAGGGTCTAGTCATCCCTTAGCGCCCCCGGGGACTGCTGGGGACCGAGGAAGGACTAAGCACTATTTCCCCCAGATAAAAGCATCTGTGTCTTTATTGACTATTCCCCAGTCACCCTCTGTCCGGCTAATGCAGCTTCCTTTCTCCCCCCCAATCCTGTGAGACACCTCCACATTCCTTGGACTCCTCCTGCTACTGGCATCTCTGCCCTGCCTGCTCTGCCTTGATTTCTCCACCAGGCTGGGCTCTTCCTGCCCTCCCCTCGTGTCTGCACCCTCTCGCTAGTGCTGGGGGACAGAGACCCAAAACCTCCAGGCCCCAACCAGCAGGACTGGAGAAGTCTTGCTTAACATAAGATCATAAGAATGGCCAGACTGGGTCAGAACGAGGGTCCATCTAGACCAGGATCCTGTCTTCCGACAGCAGCCAGTGCCAGGCTCTTCAGAGGGAATGAACAGAACAGGTGATCATCACGGGATCCATCCCATCGCCCATTCCCAGCCTGTGGCAAACAGCAACCCCTGCCTATCCCAGCTAATAGCCATTGATGGACCTGTCCTCCATGAACTTATCTAGTTCTTTTTTAAACCCTGTTATAGTCTTAGCCTCCACAACATCTTCTGGCAAGGAGTTCCATAGGTTGACTGTGTGTTGTGTGAAGAAACACTTCCTTTTGTTCATTTTAGACATGCTGCCTATTAATTTCTTTTGGTGACCCCTAGTTCTTGTGTTATCAGAAGGAGTAAATAACACGTCCTTATTTACTTTCTCCGCACCAGTCATGATTTTATAGACCTTGAACACATCCCCCTTAGTCGTCTCTTTTCCAAGCTGAAAAGTCCCAGTTTTATTAACCCTCCTCATACGGAAGCGGTTCCATACCCCTCATCATTTTTGTTGCCATTTTCTGTATCTTTTCCAATTCCAACATATCTTTATGCAGTTGGGATGACCACATTTGCACCCAGTATTCAAGCTGTGGGCGCACCATGGACTTATACAGAGGCAATACGATATTTTCTGTCTTATTATCGATCCCTTTCCTAACGATTCCCAATGTTCTGTTAACTCTTTGGCTGCTGCTACACGTTAGAATCATAGAAGATGAGGGTTGGAAGGACCTCAGGTGATCGTCTAATCCAACCCGCAGCTCAAAGCAGGACCAACTCCAACTAAATCATACCAGCCAGGGCTTTGTCAAGCCGGCCCTTAAAAACCTCTAAGGATGGAGATTCCACCACCTCCCTAGGTAACCCATTCCAGTGCTTCACCACCCTCCTAGGGAAAAAGTTTTTCCTAATATCCAACCTAGACCTCCCCCACTGCAACTTGAGACCATTGCTCCTTGTCCTGTCATCTGCCACCACTGAGAACAGCCCAGCTCCATCCTCCGAAGTGGAGATAGTCTTGGGGTTTTCTCTGAGTGCAGTGTGTGTGCCTCAGTTTCCCCATATGTGACTCGTGTATGTCGGTGATGAGACCCAGCTGTGTGATCACTGCAGGGCGGATGAGGCTCCCCCAGCCACAGGTCCACAGACAATAGCCAGACCCCTCTGCCCTCCCGGGTCACCAGCTGCAGCAGGTGACGGGTTGTGGCAGCAGAGACAAGGAGGGTGGACACCATGCCTGGGAAGGAGGCAAAGGACTGGGGAGGGACAAGGGGACGGCTCTGGGGGTGGCTGGAAGGGTCTGTCAGTCCCCCCCGTAAGGGATCTCAGGAGCAGGGCCTGAGAATGGGCTCTGGGGCTCCCTAGTTGGTCACTGCTGTAACTTCTAATTAATCTGCTAACAAAGTCTCTGCCCTGTGACCCTGAGAACTAATAAACCCTCTGACTCCCGCGCTGGCTGGGAGTCGTTTCTGGCTGCGAGGCGGGTTCCTGGCCCTTCGGGGTGTGTGGGGCTCCCCAGGGTCCCATCCAGGGGGGCCTAAAGGGGGAGCTCAGGCCGAGCAGGGGCTAAACGCGGCGAGGCCAGGGTCAGGGGGCGGCTGCGCTGGCGTGTGGAAACCCGAGGTGGGGACAGACTCCAAGCATTAGACCTGCCTGGCTGTGTCCGAGTGGTTCCTGTGCCCAGTTCCTGGGGCTCTGACCCACGGCTCCAGCGCACAGGGGGTGTTTCTGGCTATCAGCGTGTGTGTCCTGCAGGGACTCCGGTGACCCCCTCTGAGCTGCATGGGACGTGTTAAGGAAACTCACTCACACTAGGCTGGCGGCAAACACGAGATTCCTTCCAAGGGTCAAACCGGTTCAACTCCGAGGGTTTGAAACTGCAGCTGGGAACTGGTGCAAGCTGGAGCCTCCCAGCCGCACCCCCTGTCCTCCAGCTGGGAGGGGACTGGCACCGAACCGACCTTGGGGTGTTCCCGCTGCCCCTGCTCTGTGCGCGCCCAGCCAATTCTCAGTTACCCCACACCCCAGCTGGGTTTCCTGCGGCGTGAGCAGGGATCTGGCCAGAGCTGAGAGCCGCTGTGTCCTCACTTACCCACACAGGTAACGTTCTCTGTGAGAAGGCGCCCTGCGCGCCGGCTGTTCCACACAGCCCAGACGTTCCTGGAATCCCAGTTCTGACCCCGTCTCACACATACGATCGCAGGGAGCGATGGCTGGGAATCCCCAGGGCAGCTCAGCTTCGTCCGTTCATTCTGGCCGTAAAACGGCCGGTCTGGCTTAAACCGCAGTCTGGCGTCCCCCTGGGGCCTGCGGCATTTCTCTGCCAGAGACAATGGGGTTTGGAGTCAGGGAGGGCTGGAGCCAGCCCGGCTGGGCCCTGGAAAACGAGGGGCAGAGCACGAGGCCCGGCCGGTGCAGCCCTGGAGGCGGTGGGGGTCTGACAGGGCTCTCCCGGCTCCCACTGGGCGACCCGAGGGATCCTCTGCCCCGTTGGTGGGGCTGGGCCACGAATGGACCCGGCAGCCTGTGGAGGCACCAGGGCTCTGAACACACTGGGCGAGTCCGGCGGGGTGGGGCTGACCCCGGCAGCTCACGCTGGGGGTGGCGAGGGCACGATTCAGCACCAGTCGCCTTGGGGAACATTTCTGCCCCGCGACGTCCTTGGGGCCTCACCCCCTGCCCAGCCTGGGGCT